>NW_024868264.1:120513-146799 GCF_013358625.1 Macadamia integrifolia
AAAAAAAAAAAAAACATCTATCACTTGAGAAGAATGGTGCGGCCAGGAAGATGACATTCCGGCCTCAATGTATTTAGGTCAATTCAATTATGAAAAAACCTAGTTAGGATGTTGGAGGTATAAGGGGGCTGGTGGGGTGTAGAGTTCTATTTCAAAGAAGTTTGTTAAATGAATTGCATATGTTGGAATGTACGAGGGCTTAATGCTCCTGAAAAACAAACAGGGATTAAGAACTTGATAACAAAAAAAAATATAAAGTTGGGGATTCTTATTGAAACAAAGGTGAAGGAAGAGAACATAATCAAAGTATTTGGTGCTTTAAAAGGAGAATGGAAATATTTACATAATTGTAGAGTAGGGGAAGCCACTCGAATTTGGGTGGGATGGGATGATACTATTTTTGAAGTAAACTGGGAGGTGTGTACATCCCAACTGATACACATGAAAATAAAAATTAAAGGAACCTCTTTGAAGTTTGTGTATACCTCAAACAGTTTGGAGGAAAGGAGAGAGTTATGAAGGGAGATTGTGCAATTATCTCATGGAATGTCAGTTTCTTGGGTTGCATTGGGAGATTTCAATGTGGTGCGAGGTCAACATGACAAGAAAGCCGGAGGAGAATCAACAGGTTCCTATTGAAGAGTTCAATAACTGTGTCTTTGATGCTGACCTATTTGATCTAAAATGGGAAGGGTAACTTATTTACTTGGAGTAATGGGAAAAGGGAGTTGGATAGTGTGAGCTGTAAATTAGATAGGCTGCTTTGTAATAATGGATGGGTTGAGAAATTTAAATACTCTAAGGCAACATTCTTGAATCCTGGAATTTCAGACCATTGTCCTATTCTTTTGAATATTTTGGAGAAGAATTTTGGAACAAAACCTTTTAGGTTTTTTGAGACTTGGACTGAACATGAGGGGTGCAAGGATATGGTCAAAAGGGGTTGGGAGATGCCACTTAAGAATTCTTCAAATCCTAAACTGAGGACTGTTAAGAAGGAGCTGAAAGGGTGGAATAAGGAGCATTTTGGGGATGTATTCAAGGCTGTAAAGGAGGTTGAAGCTGCACTTTCTGATATACATGATTAATTCTCTTCCAATAATGGTGATGATAATCTGGTTTCTCAAGAAGAGGAGGCTAAAAAGAAATTATGGGAGGCTTTAAAGAGTTAGGAGAGTTTTCTCAAGGAAAATTCAAGAGTGAAGTGGTTGCAGCTATGAGATGGGAATAACAATTTTTTTCATTAGGCTATGAGGGGAAGACAGCATGGAAATAACATTCTAGTAATTGAAGGAAGCAATGGGGCTGTTGTGGATGATCTTGGTCTTATAAATAATGAGGCTATTGAGTTTTATAAGAACCTATTTGGGGCTTAGTAGGAGGATATGGGATTCTGCCCTAGTGATATCCCTATGTGTGGTATCCCTTTCCATGACTAGCAACAGATGTTAGAAAAAACTATTTCTAATGAAGAGATCATGACGTTTGTGTTTGCTATGAAGAGCATAAAGGCCCCTGGACCAGATGGATTTGGGGCTAGTTTTTTCAAACAATCTTGGGAAATTGTAGGAGAGGACCTTACAATTGCTGTAAAATGGTTTTTTAGAAATGTTGTTAAGCCATCCTCTATTAATGCTGCTTTTCTCTACCTAATCCCTAAGTCAAATCAAAGGGCATCATTTGTTGGGTTTAGGCCGATTGCATTATGTAATATCTCTTATAAGATTATTACAAGGATCATCACCAACAGCTTGCAATGAGTAATGGGGGACTTGGTTAGTGAAAACCAGTCAGCATTTATTAAAGGGAGTTCTATTGCTGATAACATTCTAATTTGCTCTGATATAGTAAGAGCTATAAAGCATAGAAGGGGATCTTCTACTGCTATTCTGAAGATAGACTTATATATAAAGCGTATGACTCATTGAGTAGGAAGTTCCTATTGGAGATTATGAGAAGAATGAGATTTCTACATGAATTGGATAAAGGCATGTGTCACTACTCCTACATTCTTAGTTCTTGTAAATGGTAGTCCAACAGAATATTTCGTGGGAGGAAGGGGGATTAGGCAAGGGGTTCCTCTGTCACCTGACTTGTTCACCATGGCCATGGAAGGGTTCACTCAAGTTATGAAGAAGTTAGTAGTGGATGGGAAGATCACTCTTCTTCCTAGGTGCAAAGCAGTAAAATTGTCCCATCTTATCTTTGCAGATGAACTTATGATCTTTGTAAAGGCTATCAGTGACTATGTCACAAGCTAGTTTGGGGGCTCTAGAAGAGTTTGCATTTTTCTCTAGGTTGCATCTCAATAGGCTAAGTCCTCTATTATTTTAGGGGGCCTTACACAAACTAGTAGTATGCAACTTGTGGAATTAACGGGGTCTAAGGAAACCAATTTACCAATTAGGTACCTTGAGGTTCCTCTTGTTGCAAGAAAGCTTACTAGTGGAGACTACAACCCTATACTATATCTGATCTAGAAAAATCTTGAAGGATGGAAGGCAAGGTATCTCACATATGCTGGAATACTGTAGTTGATTCCAAGTAGTCTTATAGCGAAGGTGGGGTCAATTTTTTTGAATTTTTTATGGTCTGGTCCCTCTTTAGAAAAGAAGACACATTTTATTTCCTAGGATGCTGTATGTAAACCTAAGGAGGGGGTTTTAAGGCTGAAAAGAGTGAAAGTCATGAATATTGCTGGAATTTTGAAGCATATATGGTGGATTGCTTCTCATAGGAAGAACATATGGGTGGACTGGATTTACAGAACGAGACAATTTGGACTGTGAATGCTACTAGTGAAGCTTCTTGGGTATGGAGGAAGATTCTGAAGTATAGAGACAAGGTGGAAGGTGTTATTATGCATATGGTTGGCAATGGAAGAGCAACTAGAGTATAGCTGGATTCTTGGCATCCAAAGGGTATCCTTATTAAGAGATTTGGGGAAAGAATAAGATATGATTCTGGTTTGTCTCATCTTGCTACAGTTGATGAAATCCTAAGGAATGGGGAATGGCAGCCTACTCCAACAACAACTCCTGATCTTATTGAAGCTTGGGATTGTCTTCAAACTATCCCTAGACTTCACTATGGTGAGGAGGACTTGGTGGTTTGGAAAGGAGAACCTATAGGTGTATTTATTACTAAATTAGCATGGGAGATAGTGAGGAGGAAGGAGAGAAGGTGGAATGGAAGAAATCTGTGGTTTGACAGCAACAAACCTCGGCATTCATTCACAACCTGGAGATGTTTAGTTAAGGCTCTACCAACAAAGGATCAGCTCATCATGAGGAGGATGAACATTAGTCCCCAATGCATTTTTTGTTGGGCAGGTATGGAAAGTAGGAACCATCTATTTTTTGAACGTAATTGCATTGTGGGTAAAGAATGAATTTCATGATAATGATCCTCTCAGACTAGTTGGGAAGTTAGTTTTTTGTTCCACAGTACAACACATATGGTAGGAAAGAAACTTTATGATTTTAAAATAAAAAATTTGAACTATGCAAATTATGGAAGCTATAATTTTAGAAGTTAAAGTGAAATGCTTAACTAAGAATTTTATGGCTGAATGCAATCCTAGAAATCAGTTTTTAGTAACAAGTTGGGGAATCAAAGTCACTTGGAAAATAGTGATCCCTAGAGTTGGTTGCTGGTTTCAGACACCTAAGAGAATGGCAGCATTGCATTGTGATGGGGCCCTTACACATGATAAGGCATCCTATGGAGGGCTGATTCGGGATAGAATGGGGAAGCCCATTGTAGCTTATGTGGGAATGGGTGATGTTACAAGTATACTATGGCTGGAATTAAAGGATATACTCAAAGAAATAAGTATTTGTGTGGGAAGGAATATCATGGAGGTTTCAATTAGATCAGATTCAAAACTTGCCATTGATATGTTAAATGGTGTAGTAGAAGGTCCATTGCAAACTAGAGCCATCAGAATTGAGATCCTAAATATCTCAAAATATCTTGAAAGAAAGGAATTCAAGCATGTTTGTAGCGAGACAAATAAACTAGTTGATTTTATGGCCTCTTATGGAATTGATCAAGGAGAGACAGTTATTCAGGCTCAGGATTTCCCAGTTAAGCTGAATAGTTTAGTTAGAGATGATTCTGAATTTAAGATTTATTACAGATTGTAATCTTCCTTTTTGAGTTCCATTTGTAATGCAGGGCCTGTCCTGCTTGGTATCTAGGAGCCTTTTTTTCCTATCTTTTTGTTCTGTCCGTAGAAGGAAATTAAGACTGTGTTACTTTGTATATTCTGTTATTTTTTTTCTTAATACATTCACATCACTTATATATATATAAATATATAAAACCCTGAACCCTCAACACTAAACCCTAAACCCGAATCCCTTAACCCTAAAGCCTATACTCTAAACCATAAACAAAGCCTAAAGCCTCCACCCAAAACCCTTAACCCTTAACCCTAAACCCTAAACTGTATACTGTAAACATTAAATCCTAGGCCTTAAAACCCAAATCCTAAAATCTAAACCAAAAAATGAAAGTTTAAGTCAAATTATCTCCATTGTTTTTTAAGAATTCAAACTTATGTCTTCAGTTTTGATACCAATTGTTAGTCTTAGGATTTTTCTCTGATACCAAATTTTCTTTAATTTGTTAAGCAAGTCAGTTGATAAGTCAGAGTGTCACGACGAGACAATGATAGTCTAAGTCGAATAATCTCCAATTTTTGAAAAGCAGCATAAACTTATGGCTTTGGCTCTTATACTAATTGTTAGTCGGCATTTGCTTAGATACAAAACATACTTTAATTTGTTAAGTAAATCAATTAGTCATAGAGTCACAATGAGACACTGATATTTTAAGTCTAATAATCTCTAATGTTTGCAAACTAATTCAAACTTATGGCTTTGGCTCCGATACCAATTTGTTAGTCTTACAATTTTTTCTCTGATACCAAATGTACTTTAATTTGTTAAGCAAGTCAATTGATTATTCATAGAGTCACAACGAGACAATGACAGTCTAATTCCCTTAATCTCCAGTGTTTTCAAAGTAACTCAAACTTATGGATTTGGCTCTGATTCCAATCGTCAAAAGTACCATGCTCACCATTTTGAACCTCTTGGCTGTTACCTACTTACCTCCCTACCTATCAAAAAAAAAAAAAAAAAAGATACTAAGTGTTAGTCTTAGGAATTCTTCTTCAATACCAAATGTACTTTAATTTGTTAAGCAAGTCAGTTAATTAGTTATATAGTCACGTAAGACAATAATAGTTTAAGTTCAATGGTCTCTAGTGTTTGCTAAGTATCTCAAACTTATAGCTTTTGCTCTGATACGAACTGGTAGTCTTATAAATTTTTCTCTGATACCAAATGTACTTTAATTTGTTAAGCAAGTCAGGTTAGGGGCTTGGGATTCAGGGGCTAGGGTTTAGGGTGTTAGGGTTTTGGTTTAGGGCTTAGGGTATAAGATTTATGGTTTAGGGTTAAGGGTTTAGGATTTAGGTTTTAAGGTATAAAGTTTATGATTCAAGGTTTAGGGTTTAGGATCTAGGGTTAGCATATAGGGCTTTAGAATTTAGGCTTTAAACAGGTTAAGGGTTTATAGTTTAGGGGCTTAGGGTTTAGGGTCAAGCTATAACTAGTCAACTGACTTGCTTAACAAATTAAAGTACATTTCGTATCAAAAAAAAATTCGTAAGACAAACAATTGCTATTAAAGCCAACGCATTAAGTTTGAGTTACTTAGAAAACATTGGAGATTATTAGAATTTGACTGTCATTGCCTTGTGACACTATAACTAATCAACTGACTTGTTTAACAAATTAAAGTACATTTGTTATCAATAAAAAATTGCACAACTAACAACTGGTATCAGAGCCAAAGCCATAAGTTTGTGTTACATAGCAAACACTGAAGATTATTGGAGTTAGATTGTCATTGTTTTGCTCTGACGCTATGACTAATCAATTAACTTGGTTAACAAATTAAATAATATTTGGTATAAAAAAATAGTAATAATACAAACAATTGGTACAGAGCAAAAGCTATAAGTTTGAGTTACTTACCAAACACTGGAGACCATTGGACTTAAACTTCTATTATCTCGTCGGGACTCTATGACTAATCAGCTGACTTGCTCAACAAATTAAAGTAAATTAGATATTAGAGAAAAATTCATAAGACTAACAATTGGAATCATTTTTTTTTTGGATAGGTTGGGAGGGAAGTAGGTAATAGCCTGAAGGTTTGAACTTGAGACATCCTAGTGAGCATGGGACTTTTGACAATTGATATCAGAGCCAAAGCCTTAAATTTGAGTTACTAAACAAACACTGGAGATTGATGGAAGTAAACTATCATTGTCTTGTCTTGACTAAACAACTGACTTGCTTAACAAATTAAAGTATATTTAGTATCAGAGCAAAAACCATAAGACTAACAATTGGTATCTAATCCAAAGCCATAATTTGAGTTACTTAGCAAGAACTGGAGATTTTTGGACTTAGAATGTTATTGTCTTGTTGTGAGTCTATGGATAATCAATTGACTTGCTTAAAAAACTAACGTACATTTGGTATCTTTAAAAAAAATCGTATGACTGACAATTGGTATCAGAGCCAAAGCCATAACTTTGAGTTACTTAGCAAACAATGGAGGTAATTGGACTTAAACAGTCATTGTTATGTCATGACACTATTACCAATCAACTGACATACTTAACAAATTAAAGTATACTTTGTATCAGAGCAAATGTCAACTAGATATTAGTATAAGATCCAAAGCCATAAGTTTGAGTTCCTTGGCAAACTCTGGAGATTACTGGACTTTGACTGTCATTGTCTCATCATACCTCTATTACTAGTAAACTAACTTGCTTAACTAATTAAAGTTTATTTGATATCAGAGCAAACACCAGCTAACAAATAGTATCAGAGCCAGAGCCAGAGCCAAAGCCATAAGTTTGAGTTACTTAGCAAACACTGAAGAATAAATTAGAATATCATTTTCTAGTCATGACTCTATGACTAATCAACTGGCTTGCTTATTAAATTAAAGTATATTTGATATCAGAGAAAAAGTCGTAAGACTAATAATTAGTATCAGAGCCAAAGCCACAAGTATGAGTTACATACACTGGAGATTATTAGAATTAGACTGTCATTGTCTCATTGAACCTATGACTCATAAACTGACTTACTTGACAAATTAAAGTAAATTTGGCATAAAAAAAATCGTAAGACTAGCAATTGGTATCAGTGCAAAAGCCATAAGTTTGAGTTACGTAGCAAACACTGGAGACCATTGGACTTAAACTGTCATTATCTCATCGTGACTCTGGCTAATAAAATGACTTATTTAACAAATTAAAGTACATTTTGTATCAAAGAAAAATTCTTCAGACTAACAATCAGTATCTTTTTTTTTATAATGAGGGGCAAAAGGTAACAGGCTTGAGATGTCTTAGTGAGCATGGGGCCTTAGACAATTGGTATCAGAGCCAAAGCCATAAGTTTGAGTTATATAGCAAACACTGCAGATTATAGGAATTAGACTGTCATTGTTTAGTCATGACTCTATGACGAATCAACTTTGGTTAACATATTAAGCTATAATTAAAGTAAAATTGGTATAAAATAAAATCGTAAGATTAACAATTGGTATTAGTGCCAAAGCCATAAGTTTGACTTATGTTACAAACATTAGAGATTATTGGAATTAGACTTAAATGATAATTTACTCATTCTGACTTTATGACTAATCAATTGACTTGTTAAATATATTAAAGTATATTCCGTATCAAAGAAAAAATTGTAATACTCACAATTAGTATCAGAGCCAGAGCTATAAGTTTTAGTTACTTAGCAAACACTGTAGATTATTGGGATTAAAATATCATTTTCTCGTAGTAATTCTATGACTAATCAACTGACTTGCTTAATAAATTAAAGTACATTTGATATCAGAGAAAAAATTGTAAGACTAATAATTGGTATCAGAGCCAAAGCCATAAGTTTGAGTTAGTTTACAAACACTAAAGATTATTAGACTTATACTATCAATGTCTTGTTATTAATCTATGACTTATCAACTGACTTGCTTAATAAATTAAAGTATATTTCGTATCTGAGCAAGCACCGACTTACAATTAGTATCAGAGCCAATGCCATAAGTTTATGTTGCATAGCAAACATTGGAGACTATTGGAATTAGATCGTCATTGTTTTACCATGAAACTATGACTAATCAACTAACTTGCTTAACAAATTTTAAAATCATTTGGTATCAGAGAAAAAATTGTAAGATTAACAATTAGTATCAGAGAAAAAAACCATAAGTTTGATTACTTAACAAACTCTGGAGACCATTGGACATAAAGAATCATTTTCTCATCGTGATCCTATGACTAATCAACTGACTTGCTTAACAAATTAAAGTACATTTGATATCAGAGATAAATTTATAAGACTAACAATTGGTATTTTTTTTTTGATAAGTAGGGAGGGAAGTTGGTAACAAACAAGAAGTTTGAACTTGAACCTCTTTGTGAGCATGGGACTTTTGATAATTGGTATCAGAGCCAAAGCCATAAGTTTGAGTTACTTAGCAAATACTAGAGATTATTGAAATTAGACTGTCATTATCTCGTCGTGACTCTATGACTAATCAACTGACTTATACAATAAATTAAAGTACATTTGATATCAAAGAAAAAATCGTAAAATAAATAATTGGTGTAAGAGCTATATCCATAAGTTTGAGTTACTTAGCAAACACTGGATATTATTGGAATTATGCTATCATTTTCTCAGCATAAGTCTATGACTAATCAACTGACTTACTTAACAAATTAAAGTACATTTTCTATCAGAAAAAACATAAGACTAACAATTGGTATCAGAGCCAAAGCCATAAGTTTGAGTTAGTTTACAAACACTAGAGATTATTAGACTTAAACTATCAGTCTCTGATCGTCACTTTATGATTAATCAACTAACTTTCTTAACAAATTAAAGTATATTTCATATCTGAGCTAACGCCGACTAACAATTAGTTTCGGAGCCAAAGCCATAAATTTATATTGCTTAGTAAACACTAGAGATTATTAGACTTAGACTGTCATTGTCTAGTCGAGACTCTCGTACTTATCAAGTGACTTGCTTAATAATTTAAATTACATTTTGTATCAAATAAATAATCTCAGAACTAATAATTGATATCAGAGCATAAACCTAGCTAAAAGTTTGAATTACTTAGAAAACAATGGATATTATTAGACTTAGACTGTCATTGTCTTGTCGTGAGTCTTTGAATAATCAACTGATTTGCTTATAAAACAAAAGTACCTTTGGTATTAGAGAAAAAATCGTAAAACTAACAATTAGTATCAGAGTCAAGGCCATAAGTTTGAGTTACTTAGAAAAAAATGGAGATAATTGGACTTAAACTCACATTGTCTCATCGTGACTCTATGACTAATCAACTGACTTGCTTACTTAGTATCAGAGCAAATGCTGACTAACAATTAGTATAAGATCCAAAACCAAAAGTTTGAGTTACTTAGCAAACTCTGGAGATTATTGGACTTTGACTGTCATTGTCTCGTGATACCTTTATAACTAATAAACTAACCTACTTCAGAAATTAAAGTATACTTGGTATCAGAGCGAACGTTGACTAATAATTAGTATCAAAGTCAAAGCCATAAGTTTGAGTTACTTAGCAAACACTAGAGATATTATCAGACTTAGATTTTTATTGTCTCATTGTGACTCTATGACTAATAAACTGACTTGCTTAACAAATTAAAGTATATTTTGTATCAAAGCAAACGCCGCCAAACAGTTTGTATTGGAGGCAAAGCCATAAGTTTGAGTTACTTAACTTATTGGAGTTACTTAACTTATTGGAGTTAGTCTATCATTGTCTCGTCATGACTGTCTGGCTAATCAACTGACTTGCTTAATAAATGAAATATTACTGATATTGACTTTCTTGGATGTGCTTGACCCCACCCCTCACTGAGAGAGTTAGAAAGCTCACCCCACGTATACACCCCTTTTTAAATGGTGTTGTAGGTACCGTGGTCTGATGGTGGGTGATCCAATATCTTTTGGGTCAGAGTACGGTGTGAACAACTGGTGGATGCCAGAAGCAGAGGAACACAATTAGGACTGTGCTTACAAACACTGTGCTTACATCACACTGTGAGATTGTACATCATATTGAGATACTTTTGGATATTGTTGTGGATTGTATATTTTCTTGAGATTATAGTATATGTTACGGATGAATGTAATAGAATAACTCGATTATTGCTATTATATTACCATTAGATGTTTCTCCATTTTATTTATAAATTCTGCTACTATACTCTGATTCTGCTACTTATACTGGTTTGTGATGTGAGATTGTGAAAATATTAAGGTACTGCTATCAAAGATCTTAGTAGATTTGTAAGATAGGTACGTGTCTTACTCACACCGTCGGTATTCCTAATGGTAAGTTGGGTCTGTGGGGATTGGGGTGTGACACCAGTGATATACCCAACACCTAAACCCCTACTAGAAAAGATCATAGCACAAGGATATATCATTCCTAACTGCATGCTCCTATGTAAGATAATACGACTACATAGTGCCACTATATCTCATACCATGGATCACTAATGCATTTGTGTCCAAGCCAACTATAGCATCTAGTTTAGCAGAGGATCATATTCAATAGTCTTAAGTCATCCATCTCATATCACAATCAATATTAGGCATTTAACAATAAAAGATATCATCAGCATGTCAAATCATAAATGAATTTCATCATGCACACGTCAATACATGCAATGACACTCGTGGATGACTAATCTACACAATAATAATATGATGACATAGCTAGTCTACAACCAGAATGACATAATGCAATGTCCTCTTCTCACTTACCAAATCGTGTACAAGGATGCCATAATGCAATGTTCTCTTCCCACTTACCAAATCGTGAACAAGGATCACCTCCGGTATGAGAAAGATCCGACGTGCAATGACGAGAGTCTCTAATACAACCTATCATAAAAAGAGTTGGATTTAGTATATCACCACTTTAGAGCCATGAACAATGAGGTATGATGATCTTAACATGTTTAAAATCACTAGAGAAGGTTGCCCAATAAATTTTGGCCCAATCGAAATCTGAGAAATCGGATTAGTAGGTCAACCAATGGGCAAGGCGCCCACCAATCCTTGCTCACCTATCGGACCAATAGCTCTGTTTGGACCGATAGGCCAAAAGAGGTGGGTCAGGTCACCCACCAGTCTTGCTCATCGATTGAGCCAGCAGCACACCCAGGACAGGCGGGCACTAGATTGGTGGGTCCTGTCCATTTCAAAGCACCCACCACTCACAACCGAGATTTTTCTGCTCTCTCCCACTCTTCATCCCGTCATAGGGAAACCAACATGAGTTGATTTGAGCACGTTTTCCATAAATCTAAAGCTCTAAATCATGATTCTAACATAGATCTAAGGTGGATCCAAAGTCTCAAGCGTCGATCTTACTTCTTTGCTCAAAATCACCTCAAAACCCCAAATCTTTTCTTTACCTCAATGGATCAACAAATGCTTCACAAATCTTGCAAATCTTCCTCTAAATCCTTCATAAAAAACATATAGAACCTTTATTAAACCTTAGATTCACATTCTTAAGAGATCATAGCAAGATCCAAAGGATTTCTCCCCAAATCGAAGGATTTCACTTAGGGTTTTATAAGTGTTTAAGGAATATGGACTTTACTCACCTCAAATCATAGGATCTCGAGATGAGGATCGTTAATCTGATGTCTAATTCAAGAGATCTGACCCTGGTGATGCACAATGATCATCTCCTTCCCTTCATCTCTCCTCTTTCTTCTTTTTCTTTTTCTTCTTTACTTTTCTCAACTACCATGTAAAACAATAAATGAGGTGAAAGAGAGGTAATAAATGATATTTACAGTGGGATAAAATTTCTAATGACCAGAGTGGTAGGTCACACTGGTGGGTCCAACCCACCTATGACCATCCACCAGTCGGCCAAAACTTAGCCCAAACATTAGGATTTTCAATGGGGCTCAGCCCCAACACGTATTTCACTCCCGATAATAGATTAATATGCATACTTGACATAAAATATGACTACGTACCTTTATTACGCATATATGGCCTTGTGATATGTGTAAGTGCAAGGCTTGGGTACATGGATTTCATAAGGCACTGACTCCAACTCATTTAGCATACCCGAGTTCAGAGTCACTCTTGCCACCATGCTCTATAAAGTACCTGCCATGGCTTGCTCAGGTTCAGGTCCTGTAAGATCAAACCAGACCAATCGGGCAATTAGACCGGGTTTAGAAAGTAGGGTATCACATATCTGGCTAAAGAGCTAGAGCCAGGACCCACTGTGGAGTATTCAACTGAAGATTGGTGGGTCCCTGAAGATCTTTGGCATGTGCAAGAGTCATGTTGTGGGACAGGAGCATTGAATACTGATGCAATAAAAATTGATCGGACGATCTTCCTTGCAGTTCTTGATGCTCCAGCTGACCTGCACAGAAGAGATGACAGGGGAAAGTTGGGTTGACCTGACGGGGGACTCTCTAATGCCTAAGTCAGATCTTACCACAGCATATGCTCAAGAGAGCTTTTCCAGTAAAAGGAGTGATTGATCCCCCCCATGATGGAGGCTTATCTTGGTATTTTTAGGCTACTGATGAAGAGAGAAGGAAGGGCATTTGTGGAGAGTCTTATTTAGGCATAGAGTCCTTGAGGGGAGTGGCACTGTGATTCTGAGAATATTTCAGGTTCTAGGGCATATTCTGGGAACATTCTCCATCGATCTCAGAGGTGCAAGTTGTGAGGGGTGGACGTCTTTGATGACGTGTAGTGGATAGAGTTCTGCCCCCGTGATTAGGGATTACATTCCTTGAATGTAGGAGTGGACGAGAATACATTTCTGGGTGCCTTACTTGACTGTGCCGAGCCAAGGTGACTGGCTGGTATGAAGAGAGGCCGAGGTGAAAGCATGACCTGATAGAGGGCTAAGGTGGTAGCACATCTTGATGGAGGACCAAAGTGGTAGCACTACCTGATGGAGGGCCGAGGTGGAAGCACGACCTGATGGAGGGCCGAGGTGGCAGCACGGACTGATGGAGGGCTGAGGTGGCAGCACAACCTGATGGAGGGCCGAGGTGGTAGCATGGCCTGATGAGATGCCGAGGTGGTAGCATGACCTGATGGAGGGCCAAGGTGGTAGCACAGCCTGATGGAGGGCTGAGGTGGCAGCACGGCCTGATGGAGGGTCGAGGTAGAAGCACGACCTGATGGAAGGTGGAGGTGGTAGCACGGCCTAATGAGATGCCGAGGTAGTAGCACGGCCTGATGGAGGGCCAAGGTGGCGGGTCAATCTTTTGTTCAGGTTTACATACATGCTTCAATCCTGCTGAGGAAGGGTACATATTTTTCCTCATCACCAGCCCCCCACTCTAGCAGTTCGGATCGACCTGCTAAAACATATAATTCGATCTTGACTTTCATACGACATGATCTGTCTATTCGGTGCGAAACACGCTACTTCACTTTCTCAGTCAAGGCTGCTCAACGGTTCAAAGACGTGGGTGTTGCTTGTTCAAAGGCGGAGGAGGAGGCAAAACACCTTCATGGGGAGCCGCACATGATCACAGGCCAACTGGAGGTTGAGAAGAAAATACCCCGATCTGAAGAGGTTCATGCCAATGATGTCGAGTTGATAATTGGAGAGCTGGAACAGAAGGTTGCTAAGCAGCTCAATGCCAACAACAACTTGATGAAGGAGAATGATGCTCTCTAGGATGAGTCATCTGAGACTCAGGGCACTCGCAGCTAGGGATGGCAAGCTGAAAAGGCAACACCGGGCTGAGCTGGAGGCCAATAAGATGGCTGAACCCCTTGGCCTATCAGAAGTGGTTGGTTGATGTTAACATTGCTTCGTTTTAGGTCAGCTCGGATGATGCCATCTGGTTCATCCTGAGTAAGATGTCAGGCTACAATCTGACGGACTATGAGTAGCGCGTTCCCGCCCCTGCTACTTCGGTGCAGCTCGGTGGCTCGATCAACGTTGGTAAAGAGGTGGCTTAACTGGAAGGATAGACAAGTGAAGAGCTAGGCCCATGGATTAGCCCCTTGAGATTAGCCTTGTATATATATATGTATATATATATTTTTATGTAGATGTCTCCTTCTGGAGCGATGTACTTTGAGGGCTTTTTTCCACTTTTTTTTAATGAAAAATTTATTTTGATGTCTTCATCTCTCATCATTCTTGCGCTTCTATCTTTATTTTCTTATACTTCGAGCCGGCTCGAAATGATTAACTGTTGGAAGAATAAAGACCAGTACAGTTGTTTGATTGTGGCTTTGATCCCTAGATGAGCTCGAAATTGATCTTCCATGTCTAGTTTATGAGCTCTTGAGGTGCCAAGCCTAGGCCTAGCCATAGGGGTGCCAAGCTGGGGCTCGATCTTAGAGAATGCTGAGCTTGGGCTCGGTCTTAGAGGGTGCTGAGCTTGGGGTTGATCTTTTGAGGTGCCAAACCTAGGTTTGTTCTTGGCAGTGCCGAGTTGGGGCTTGGTCTTAGAGGGTGCTGAGCTTGGGCTCGATCTTTTGAGGTGCCAAACCTAGGTTTGGTCTTGGCAGTGCCAAGCTAGGGCTCGGTCTTGGAGAATGCCAAGCTTGGGCTTGATTTGAGTGTGCTGTGCTTGGGCTCGATCTTTTGAGGTGCCTTGTGTTAAGGTCTTTTGTAGAGCCAAACCGGGGCTTGAGCTTGCATGCTTTAGTGTGTAAGGTCTTGAGGTGCTGAGCCGTGCTGGGGCTTGCATGTCTTAATGCTTGAGGTCTTGAAGTGCCGAGCCAGGGCTTGGGCTTACATGCCCTAGTGAGTAAGGGCTTGAGGTGTTGAGCTTGGGCTCGGGCTTACATGCCTTAGTGAGTAAGGGCATGAGGTGCCGACCCAGGGCTCGGGCTTGAGGTGCCAAGCCAAGGCTCGGGCTTACATGCCTTAGTGCATAAGGGCTTGAGGTGCCGAGCCGGGGCTCGAGCTTGCATGCCTTAGTGCTTAAGGGCTTTAGGTGCCAAGCTGGGGCTCGGACTTGTATGCCTTAGTGCGTAAGGGTTTGAGGTGCCAAACTAGGGTCTGGTCTTGATAGTGCTGAGCTTGAGCTCGGTCTTAGATGCCTTAGCTGTTAAGGTCTTTGTTTCCTTAGAAGAGCCAGATATTTGGGAGAAGCTTCATAGTGTATTGATGTGTGGTATGCACTTGGGACAAATACATTGCTTCAAAATAGAATCTAATTTGCTCCGTGGATAAAACTAAATAACTGAAATATGGAAGCTAAGGTGCTGACAATATACAATCTACGAGACTAAACAGGCTATTTTGTGATGCATACGAACCACACGTGTGCTTTGGCTTTTCTGACTGATTCTGCAATGGGTTCACCCATGATTGTTAGAATGGCTAGACCCACTGGTTGGTTATCGTACGTGTTAGCTTGGTCCGTGGTTGGCTCCTTTGGTGGCTCAGCCCTATCTCGGCTAGGCCTTGCATCATCTCTTCTTGGCTCGGGCCAGTTCCCTCCATATTTCTACTTCAAATACTTGTTAAGGTATCCAGCCTTGATGAGCTCATCAATTTCCCTTTTCAGAGAATTACAATCTTTAGTGTCATGACCATGTGGTATCGACAGTACTGGTTGGGGTTCCTCTCCTCTGGTTTAGTCGTCATTGGCCTGGGCCAGTAAAAATACTTATGATCCTAGATCTCTAAGAGCAGGTTTGTTCGAGAATGATCAAGTTCATATTGCTCGAGTTTATCAGTGTCAAGCGATCGATCTGTTCTATTCTTCTTTGGCTCACGAGAATCGTCCCTAGGCCTCAGAGTCATTTTCTTCACCTTCTCTAACTAATCACCCATCCCTCTTGCGGTCAGGATTTCCTCCATGTCAGCGTATTGATTGCATTGTCTTAACAGCTCAGGCATTGTTTATGGCAAGTCAAGGGCTAGAGACTGGACTAGATCAGGCTGCATTATCCCGTTGCACAACGTGCTATACGCCACTCTTTTCGGTAGGTTTTTTACCTCCAGTGTCGCCTTGGTGAATCGGGTAAGGAACTCTCTTATAGTCTCTCTCGCTCCCTGCCTCATGTTCATCACATTTTATGTAGTTTTCTTCTGTTTTATACTTGCTTGGAAATGTGTGAGGAATGCTCTTGTCAGCTCTTCGTAGCTACGGATGGACCATGGCCGCAAGTTTGACATCCATACTAGTGCAGCTCCTTTTAATGAGGCTGCGAAGGCTTGACAGAGAATGGCGTTTGACCTACCATGAACCATCATGGCCGAGCTGTAGTACAGCAGATAATCATAGGGATCTATGGTGTCGTCATATCCATTGAAGACGAGTATCACGAAATTTGGAGGCAGCTCAGTGTCTATCAGTTCGTCAGATAGTGCATTATGGGCTGGAGTTACAGTTATTTCAACTGGGTGCCTTTGCCTCTGCATTCCTTCTACTTGCTCAATGAGGCGCTGGATGTGGCTCTCCAGTCGTCCCTTCTCACCTCAGCTTGGTGATCCGGGGATCGTCGTGACCTTTCACCTCTTCTAGGGCTTCTTCCTCAGCCTTGGTGACCACTAGGCCGATCTTGACCTTACCATGGTGCATCTCTGGTCGGCCTGGTGGGCGAGTCCTGACCCCCATGGGGTTGATCTCGCCAAGTTGTCCTCTGAGAATTTTCTCGTTCTTCTCTATGCGGACGCACGCCTCTAGTGAGTCTTTGTGGCGACAACTGGCATCTTCCTACTCAGGGTGGGGATCTATGTACATCATGTGTCTTTGGGCTCCGATGACGCATGGAACAACGAGCTCTCCCATTTTGAGCTGGAACGGGACTTGCCCGCACCCCTCGGTAGGGGAGAGGGTTTGTACTGAGTGAACAGTATGTGACATTCTGGCTGACCCCCTCCTTACTGTTGATTAAGGGGTGACACTGTTGTCAAGAGATTCATCGTTGAGTTGTTTGCCCAAAACCGGCCTAGGCGGCTAAGCTAAACTAGTCCGTGGCAGTGGAAGTGTCGAGTTGAACTGACGTATGAAGTCCCGCACCAGTGCGTTTGTCGCTAACACCTGTAGCTGCAGGCTCTGCATTTTCTGCTCTTCTATGTTTGGGTGAGTTACTTGGGATGATGGGATATGGCGAGATAGCTGAGGGTTCTGCTCATGCTAATCCCCCTCTCCCTGGGCAACTTAAGCATCAGGCCTGGTTTGCTGGGGTCTTTATGGAGGGATCTCTGCTGAGACATTCTCCTGCTCTGCCATTGGTGGTGAATGGGGACTTCTAAGTGGTAACTCATGGGTGGATCTTACTTGTGTTGTGTAGAAGAAACGACCTTCTCACTCCTTAATTGCATTGGTCCAAGGTGACTTTTTGTAACCAAGTCCCACAGACGGTGCCAATCTGATGTGGTAAAAATTGACCGGACGATCTTCCCTGTAGTTCCTGATGCTCTAGTCGACCTGCACAAAAGAGATGATAGGAAAGGGATATATTTTGCCTCATCAAATACCAACCCAAGATTCTTTTTAATTTTTTTGTGATGTTACCCATTTTGTGCTCTGGATGTTTAAATTGTAATTCTTGTGTATATATCATGCCTACAGACTCACATGTAAATGTATTTTGTAATACAATTTGTCTATCAAGAGTATTGGGATATTTACAGGCATATACAAGACTTCTGCTAAAATATAGAATTTGCTTTCTTAGTTGTGTGTATGCTATGTAGTGGTTACTACGTCAGATGATCCTAGCAGGTTTTGGGTATTAAGGTGTTAGCCTGGTCATCGGTCCGGTTCTGTGTGAACGGGGTGGGACAATTTAGCCCTATTGAGATGCAACCCAGAGAAGGATGCAAACTCTCCTAGAGCCCCCAAACTAGCTGTGACAGATTCACTAACAACCTTTACAAAGATCATAAGATCACCTGCAAAGATAAGATGGGACAGTTGCACTGCTTTGCACCTAGGAAGAAGAATGATCTTCCCATCCACTACTAACTTCCTTCTAACTCCAGTAAACCCTTCCTTTGCCATGGTGAATAGGTAAGGTGACAGAGGATCCCCTTGCCTAATCCCCCTTCCCCCCATCAAGTATCCTACTGGACTTCCAATAACAAGAATTGAGAATGTAGTAGTGACACAAGCCTTAATCCAATTCATGAGCAGAGAAAGAAATCCCATTCTTCCCATAATCTTTAAAAGGAATTCCCTACTCAATAAGTCATATGCTTTATGTAAGTCTATCTTCAATACCTTACAATATCAGAACAAATTAGAATGTTATCAGTAATAGATCTCCCTTTAATGAATGATGACTGATTTTCATTAACCACTCCCCAATTACTCCTTGTAACCTATTAGTGATAATTTTTGCAATAACCTTGTAAAAGATATTGTACAATGCAATCAGCCTAAACCTAGCAAATGATGCCCTCTGTTTTAACTTATGGATTAGGCAGAGAAAAGTAGCATTAATAGAGGATGGCATAATAGCATTTCTAAAGAACCACTTGACAGCAATTGTAAGGTCCTCTCCTACAATTTTGCAAGAGTGTTTGAAGAAACTAGCACCAAACCCATCAGGTCCTGCCTTTGCTCTTCATAGCAAACACAACCTTCATGATTTCATCATTAGAAATAGTTTTTTCTAACATCTCTTGCTGGTCAATGGAAAGGGTACCACACAAAGGGATGTCACAAGGACAGAATCCCACATCCTCCTGTTCATCCCCAAACAGGTTCTTATAAAATTCAAAAGCCTCATACTTAATAAGATTAGGCTCATCCACAACAGCCCCATTGCTTCCCTCAATTTCTAGAATGTTATTTCTATGCTGCCTTCCCCTAATTGCCTTATGAAAAAAACTGTTATTTCCATCTCCTAGCTGCAACCACTTCACTCTTGACTTCTCTTTGAGAAAGCTTTCCTCCCTCTTCAAAGCCTCCCACAATTTCTTTTTAGCCTCCCTTTCTTGAGAACCAAATTATCATCACCATGATTGGAAGAAATTTATCTTGAATATCAAAAAGAACAACTTTAGCCTCTTTCACTGCCTTAAACACATCACTAAAATGCTCCTTATTCCACCCTTTTAATTCCTTCTTAACATTCCTCAACTTAGCAGCAAACCCAAGTAAAGGATCAAATAATTCTTAATTGGAAGATCCCAACCCCTTTTCACAATATCCTTGAACTCCTCATGCTCTATCCAAGTCTCAAAAAACCTGAAAGGTTTTGGTCCAAAGTTCTTCTCCAGAATATTCAAGAGAATAGGACAGTGATATGAGATTCCAGGACTCAAGAATGCTGCCTCAGAATATTTAAATTTATCAACCCATTCATTATTACAAAGCACCCTATCCAGCTTACAGCTCACTCTATTCAAATCACCTTTCCCATTACTCCAAGTAAATAAATTACCAGACCCTTCCATTTCAGATCAAACAGGTCAACATCAAATACACAATTATTGAACTCCTCTACCGGACTCTGCCTGATCTCCTCCCCCCCCCCCCTTTCTTTTCATGTTGACCTCTTACCACATTGAAGTCCCCTAAAACAACCGAAGGAACTGACATTCCTTGAGACAATTGCCCAATATCCCTCCATAATTCTCTCCTTTCCTCCACAGTATTTGAGGCATACATAGCAATGCACATAAACCCCAATGAAGTTCCTTTAATTTTTATCTTCATATGTATTAATTGGGATGTGCAAACCTCATAGTCTACTGCAGATAAAGTGTCATCCCAACCCCCCCAAGTTCGAGTAGCTTCCTCTACTTTACAATTATGCACATATTTCCACTCCCTCCTTAAATCACTAAACAATATAGTTATATTCTCTTCCTTCACCTTTTTTTCAATAAGAATCCCCAATTTTATATTTTTCTCTGCTATCAAATTCTTAACCCTTCTTTGTTTTTTAGGAACATTAAGCCCCCTGACTAATGTAGGGATAGATTTGGACAAGCCAAACTAGACCCAAACAACAGGATCTTGTAAACCAAAGAACAACCAAAATTCACCCAACAGTAGTCAACACAACAGTCCAGTACTAGTCAGCCAACAGTCCTTAGAACCCAGAATTATCAAACTCAAAATCTGGAATTTTGAGAGTAGAGTTTGCACTAACAAATAGGATATCCAGTAATAGAAATAGAGTATGAATAAAATATGATCAAAGCCAAAACATCACTAGAATAGACAAATCAAGTCAAGACTCAATTCTGGACAGCAGGATCTGAAACCTGACCATCGATTCTAATACTTCAGAAACTTCAGCAGTAGATGTTTAAGGAACAAGTAGCAAGTCTAAATACTGATTAGAAGGTCTAATCCCTTGAGAAAATATAAGCAACAACCAACCTCGACAGGAATCAGAAATCAGACAAGAATTTCTGGGCAAAATCCATTATCGGCCAGGACTACAGATCACTACATAGCAATTGAACCACAGGTCTGATCTGTTTCAAAACTGGATTGAGTCCCATTCTTAATGGTCCTAACAATCTACTAAAATCTCAAAGAAATCGGGTGGCCAGAACTCCAAAATAGACTAGGTCGATAGAATAGGAAACAAAGAGCTTAACGCAGAAATTTTTGCAGAAAAATTCAGATTACTTACCTGTACCATGAAGAAGAGAACCAATAAATAAGACCAGAAATAATAACAGCCCACTCGGACTTCTCACCGCAGAGTGTCAATTGGATCAAACACCAATCCCTAGGCCTTGATCAAACACAAGGAACAACCATTGATACCCAGCGGCAGCAACAAGAGAGTTTTCTTTTAAATTCAAATCGTGGCTCATAAAAGAGCCATATCCTTTATTTATAATGATGGGGAGGGTTTACAAGTAATAGTAACTCAGAGTTACTAAATCTGAGTTACTAAAATTTGATTACAAGAAGTTACTAAAAACTGGAAATTAGAATCTAATGAAAATAGAAACTAGCCTAGACAGAAATTAGAAACTAATAATGACTCGAAATTAGAAACTAATTTAGGTACTGAAATTAGAAACTAAATAACCCCATCTAAAAAGGAAACTAAAGAAAAAAGAAACAAATCACTGAATCCCGTATGCAACCTTAGAACCCCTAGTTTAGACCCATAAAAGTAGCCCAATACACTCCAAACCACATGGACTGAAGGCCCAACACGTATACAACCCAACCCTAAGCTTATTCCTAATAAAACAAGCCTAGTTTGGTAATTAATCTGCATCACTCACATTCCAACATATGCAATTCATTTAACAGATTTGTTTGAAAGAGTACTCTAGACACCACCAGTCACCTTCATAGCTCCAACATCTTGAATTGGTTTTTTCAAACGTGAATTGACCTCAATAAGTTGAGGTTGGAATGTCATCTTCTTGGCCACACCATTCTTCTCAAGAGATAGGGTTTTCCTAGCAGGTAAATTGAAAGAAGAATTGGAAACTTCATTCATACCTTTTTTTATTGCTAGTCCGCAAGGTCAAAGTTGAAAGAGATGGAAAGACAGCAATCGGGTCAATAAATGGGGCTTTCTCAAGCTCATCATTGCTTATACACACGATAAGCATCTCCTTTTGGCATAAAGGAATATTCTGCCCTGCTTCCCTAGCATATTCCTCCTCAGCTATAAGTTGACTTGGTCTAACCTCCACCTCATCATCTGTTTCCTTTTCTAACTCAAACAAAGGAGAAGAATAAACCTTACCACCCTCCATTCTATCGGATTCTGCTACATCAGCAATTACATTGCTGTCCTCCATGAAATTAGGGTGCAAGGTGTGTTTTCTACCTTTCAAACTCGTGTGAAGACCTTCCAAAACCGCACCATCTTCTTTCCCTAACAAACTCCCTTGATTCTCTCCCTTGGTCTAACCTTCCCTTTTTATTGCCCATGGATAACGTCCAAACAATAAGCAATAACCTTGTCTCCCAAGTTAGAGTCCTTCCCTAATAAACCTCCTTTATTTTCTCTAATAGATTTCTTCTCCTCCAATCGTAAACTTTCTTTAGATAGCGATCAAATATCCTTGATAATATTCAAGGCTGAATCTACCTTCCCTCCCTCCAACCGATTCTCCTCCAAATCTACTATATTGATCATAGAATTTTCACCTTGTTCGGCCACCCTATCACCTACTGCCACCTCAGCTACAATCCCTTCGTAAATCTCACCCTCTTCAAACAACTCATCCACCTCAGCTACCATATTTGAATATGCATTAAAAGAAGTAGAGCCCTACTCTAAGTCTTCCAAAACTGATAAAGAATTTGAGTGTTCAACAGACCTCCCCGAACCACTCCCTTGAAGCACTTTCCTTCCCCTCTTCATGCTAACAAAAGCTCCCACAATCTCTTTCCCCTTCTCTACACCGTCTGATCTACAATTCAAATTTGAATTTGAATTCAAATTTGAAATCAAAGCAGAATTCAACAAAGGCTTCTCCGCGGATTTCCCATACTTTGCTTGTTTAGCAGCTACACCAGCAGCCACTCTAGCAGCCGAGCATCCTTCACCCACCACAGCTCCTCCATCATGCAACACCTTCCTTGACAAAGACTCCTCTGAATGAACCATCTTCTTTACCCATTTCTTCTTGGCAACCACACCTTCAACCCCGCACTGAGAAGAATCATGATCAAATACCTTGCACTAAATGCATTATACAGGTCTCCATTCATACATCACAGCTTGGGAAAAGACAACTCCATTTTCGTCATGCACAAGAATTAATTTTGGCAACTCATCTCTGGCTTTAACCTCCACACATAACCTTGCAAAAGATAAACGCTCCATAGTACGACTACATTTATCAGTTGTGATGGGATTGCCAATAACACTCACAATTGAACTCAAAGCCTCCGCAGTCCAATATTGAAAAAGTAAATTAGGCAAGGATAGCCAAAGAGGTAAGGAATTCAGCTAACTTTATCTACCACAATACTCAGACTAGACGGCCTCAATAAAAATGGTCTTCTATTAATGAACCATGGACCGCCTTCCCAAACCTTCAAACGATCCTCCTCCACATTAAAATGGAAAATGAAAACTCCACTCTCTAACATAGACACATCAACTTGACTAGAGAGCTTCATTGTTTAATCAGTATCTCTTTGGTAATAGAAAAAGGAGGTCTCCTTCCCAAAAAAAAATGTCCCACCAAAGCTTTCTCCCACCTTTTGGCTCCTTCCTTTGTCATTGAAGAAGAGCAGTGTGTCACAGCAATCCCATCTACCATCAAAGGTTGAATGTAGTCCAATTGTAATCCATCCACTCTCTCCATTGTCTTTTCAAAAACAGACCCACCTAGCTCTTTCCCTCAGCAGCTGAACCACCATTATTCCCTCCATCAACTACACCAGCACCTCCAGCCAAGCTTTATTTCCCACCCAATCTAGCAGTAGAAGGAAGACAAGTCCTCCCAGCAGAAGAATCAGGCCCAATAGCAGTGGCTATTGGCCTCCAACCATGGCCAAACTTAAAAAAACCTAGGGTTAATGGTTTAGGGTTCAGCTTTTAGGGTTTAGGGTTTAGGGTTTAGTGTTTATGGTTTGGCCAGAGACATCTAGCACATCCTTAGAAGAGGAATTGGTAATACGAGACTTTAACTTAGACATTTTTTTATCCATACCTTTCAAAGAATTATAACCCACCATATAAAGGCTTCAAGTAAACAGCCTCATGAAATTCCTCCACCAATCCCTCCGTACCCGCACCCTTCCTTATTTCTGCATCCTTCTCAAAGCATTGGGCAGACTCCTCCCAAATCACAAAACCACCTACACCTACCACATCACACTTGGAAACCACCTCCTCATCATCCAGCTCACCATCCCCCCATGTAGGAGAGAAAATAGAATCATCTACAGCAGCCTAAAAACCAATCGACAAAGTTTCCTCCCTATTCAGACAACATCCACCCCCACCTTCCTTCATCATCAAACCCTCTCCAATACACGTCAGCCTCTTATCTCCTCCTAACAATTAGGAAGAAGAATCATAGTCTCCCTCGGCCTACTATCCTTTAAAAAAGGGGAATTCTTCTCACATAATATCAGTCCCTTATCCGAACAGCTCAACCCATCCAGTTTGTAAGAAACCTCCCCCCAATGAATCCACCAAAATCTCACTCTCCTTATTCAAAAAGTTGTTCAGCTGTAAATCTTCAATAACCGAAAGGATATTCAGCCGAATATTCAAAGAATGCTCAGCCTCCTTCATTGCACACGTCTCCTTCCCTCCACAACTCTAAACATGTCATCCTCATCCACAAGTCACTTGGCTTGTTGCTGAAGTTAATCCCAGAAATCAACTCCTAATGACTAATTAGGGAATTCATGTTATTTGGAAAGTGATTCCAAAAGCATGCTTCTGGTTTATGCCTCCAAATAATATGGTAGCCCTACACTGTGATGGCTCTCTTTCCCATGTTAGAGCTTCATATGGAGAATTGATCCAGGATAGGTGGGGGGGTTTCTCTTTTGGCTTATGCTGGACTAGGAGAGAACGCTAATATTTTGTGTTTGGAATTACTTGCCATTTTCAGAGGAATCAACATATGTGTGGAAAACAATTTTATGGAGATTCTTATTCGGTTAGACTCCAAATTGAAGGGCCTTGGGATACTAGAGTTATTAAGAGCAAGATTATGTATATCTCTAGATCCTTATCCAAAAAGGAATTCAAACATGTATAGAGAGAGGTAAATAAGCCAGCTGATTGTTTGGCATCAATTGCTATATCTCAAGTAGAGATCATACTTCAGCCTCATGATTTTCCAGATGAGCTGAAAAGTTTAATGAAGGAGGATTCAGCTTTCAAGATTTTTTACAGAATGTATTCTTTCCATTTGAATTATTTCCTTTGTAATGCAGGGTTTGTCTTGCTTGTTATAAGGGGCTTCTCCTCCTCTCTTTTGGTCAGTCCAAAGATGGGGGTAGAGGCTGCTATGCTTTGTATATTCTGTTTCTCTTAATACATACATTTTACTTATCAAAAAAAAAAAAAAATCCTAAAACCAGAACCAAAAAACCCAGAACACAGAACCAGATCCATTAACCCTTAACTCCTTTTTTTTTTTTTTTTTGATAAGTAATGTGTATGTATTGAAAAAGGAAAAAAGTGCATAGTAAGGCAGCCTCACTCTCCTTCTTTGGACTTACCAAAAGAGAGGAAAATAGGCCCCTTTAAACGAAGTAGGACAGGCCTTGCATTACAATAGGAGTAATCAAAGAAAGACTACATTCTATAATAGACCTTGAATTCAGCATTATCTTTCACCAAACTATTCAGCTCCTTTGGAAAGTCCTGAACCTGAATAATAGTCTCTTCCTAAGTAGTGGCATATGCTTCTAAAAAGTCAGCTGGCTTATTCACTTCTCTCTATACATGTTTGAACTTCTTTCTTGGGGAATGGTGTCCCTTCCATTTGAGGTCAATGAGATCAGCATCAAACAGACAATTGTTGAATTCTTCAACAGGTCCATGTCTAACAGCATCCCCTCCTTTCTTTTCATGATGTCCCCTCACCGCATTAAAATCACCTAACATGACCCAAGAAATCAAAATCCTTTGAGCAAGCAATTTGATATTACTCCACAACTCTCTTCTTTCTTCCACACAGTTTGAAGCATACATTGCTGAACACAAAAACTCCATGGATGATCCTCTTATTTTAATTTTCAAATGTATTAGCTAAGAAGATGTAAACAAGCAATCTACTTCCAACTGAGTGCCATCCCAACCCACCCATATTCTAGTAGCCTCCCCCTTCTTATAGTTATGGACATACTTTCACTCTCTTTTCAAAGAAGAAAACACAGAATCAATATTTTCCTCTTTCACTTTTGTTTCAACTTGGATCTCTAACTTTTTTTTCATTCAACATATACTTCACCCCTCTTTGTTTTTCAGGGGCATTAAGGCCCCTTATATTCCAACACAAACAATTCATTTAGTAACCTTCTTAGAATTGTTACCCTGAGCTCTCACAGCCCCCTTCTTTACCCCCCCTCTTGAAACATTTTCTACATATTAGTTGTCACATCAATACTCTGGACATCGTTTTTGCATGACTCCCTCCTTCAATAGGGAAAGTAGACTTAGCAAGGTTAGTGGAAGAAGAAGCTTTGGTCATACCTTATTTGTTCACTTTGGCTATGGAGGGATTTACTGGGATTAT
>NW_024868265.1:0-146644 GCF_013358625.1 Macadamia integrifolia
CAGGCCCTAGGAAAGCATACCTCAAATTTGATAGCAACACCTTAAGATCTAGCTTAGGGGGCTCAACTATAGAAGGTTTGGGAATGGAATTGGAAATGGGTCCTAAGGGTTCCACAGGTGTGTGAAGGCTCAAGACTTCAGAAAAGAAATTTTCACTATCATCATCTAACTCATCCATACACTCTTGGAATTCTAAATCAAAATCAATATTAAAGTTGGTAATTAAATCATCAGAAAAATCTAGAAAATTCTCAAGCATATTGATCTTTTCATCCATATGTGGTTGCTTGCCTATCCTAAATATTTTAAACTTAACAGTTTGGTTGCCAAAAGATAACCTTAGGAAACCATTCCGACAATTAATTAATGCATTACTGATAGCCAGGAATGGTCTTCATAGAATTATTGGGATCTCATTCTTAGTTGAGAAGGGCTTGGTATCTAACACAATTAAATCAACAGGGAAAATAAATTTCCCCACCTTACGTAAGACATCCTCAACCATCCCTTTAGGAATCTTAACACACGTATCTGCCAACTGAAGAGTAGTTCCAGTGGCTTTCAATTTTTTCAATCCTAGTTGCTTGTACACATGATAAGGCAAAAGATTCATACTTGCACCAAGGTCAAGTAAGGCATGCTCAATGTAGGTGTTGCCTATGACATAAGCTACGGTAGGGCTCTCAGGATCCTTATACTTGGCTGCTATAGGCTGAGTAATTATGGAACTAATGTTGCCTGTCAAGAACGCCTTTTTGGCATACTCCTGATATGTTTGTGAGTACACAAATCTTTCATTTTTATTACTCATTTAATTATCGACCCATTTCCTTTTGTCTTGCTAACAACTACTAGTACTCCTTTTGGTGTTATTAAATGATTCTTATTTCTACTCTTTCATCTTAAACTTTTACTCTCTCTCTCTCTCTCTCTCTCTCTCTCTCTTTTATATATTGTTAGTTATGCATGTCTGGGTGCTCTGGGTGAATCATACTAAATAAAGATCGTTAATGGATTCAATATGCACCAATGCTGCTTTCTAACAGTGTAAATCCTAGATAAAGAACCTATAATGCTAGTAATTCTATTTTAGTTGTTGGGAAATTCTTGTTTCATCTTTCCAAGGTCCCCTTTTTCCTAACCTGTTAGTTCCTAACCTGTTGTATATCCTTTACCTCTCTCAAGGCCAAGGGGTCACATATGATATATAGTACATACAAAGCCATATTTACAATCTTACTCACTTCACCAAGCAAAAGTAACTCACTACTCTTAAAAGTCTGGATATTTGGATTGTTATGGTACTGTTGTTATTTCCTTTTTATCCTTCCTAACATAAGGGAACACAAATGGATATGAAGAACAATGCAGGACCACCTAAATTGCAAGAATCATATCTTTCCTTTTTGTAGATCCTTCCCTTTGGCTTTAGGAGTTAAAATAGTTTTGAATGATTCTTTCAACATGTCTATGTGCAAAGCATTTAAAGGACCAATGTTCTTTAATTTTCATTTTCATTTTTATTAGAAATATCATTATTTCTATATTATTAACTATATAGTAGTCGGTACTCATTAATTTCATTACGCCCTAAAAATGTATGTACAAAAATCATTCTCAAAGTTAATATTAGGTATGGTTTTTTTTTTCCCCTTAAATTTGGTTTACATTTTTGTGGTCGCAATACTGATCCAAATGAGGCTGGATTGGGTCTCATTAGATAGACTTACCGTTGCTTTTTAATAAAGATCAGATTTTTATTATGTTCTTATCCTTACCCCGTTCCTTGGTATCAGGATCGGATCAGTCAATATTGAGATCAGTCAAGACCAATATCATGGGATCGGGATTTGCTGGTGAAATTTTATCTTGACTCATGGTACCTGTACTCTCTGGGAAAACGGGAAACACTTCTAATGAGGGTTTTGGTGAAAGCCTCACTAGTCTAATTGAATTAGGATCTCTTACCCACAAGGGTAGGGATTGGCCTTCCTGATGAGAAATGGTGCCTCAACTAGGTAGAAAATGATGGGAAGGTGAAACTTCAGATTACACTCCTTATTGGTACCGAAAAATGGATAAAAGAAAGGATGAGATGGTAACAAGTACATTCTCCTACGTGAGAACAACTAGGGTCAAAGCATGCACAAACAAGGACAACTATACCAAACAAGGGTTAGGTCAATTGAGAGTGGCATCAACTTAGTGGTAAACTGAAAGGAAGTGCTCCTAAGTTGAAGAGACTCTCAATTGATAGATCAAACAAGGTGGTTCATGTAAGAATTTCCATGTAGGCGGATCTACATCGAATCAATCATCGAAAACCATGGTGGATGAATTTGGGTCCACTGTTAACATCGAGATAGCATGTGTGAAACCTTTACCAGGTTAAGACCAATACCACATCGAAATGGTGGTGGTAGCATATAGCCACGGTACCAATCATACTGTGCAGTTGTAAGAATCAACAACTGGTGTAGTTATAAACACTAACACCTTTAATTTTAATGATAAATCCAATCCTTCCGTTGGTGAACGGTAGTTTGAGATCGGTAGAAATGACTAAAATGGGTTCTAACATGAACCGTAAATAATATTACATTATTTGTGTTGATCTTAGTCATTGGTTCTATGTCCAAGTATATGATGCATGTTGGCTAGGTTTAGGACCGGCAAGGCTACCCTTGACAGGACCGATATACCTATCACCCATATACACGGAATGAATCAAAGGCACGTGGTCCCTTTGACATACCAATAGGGAAATAGATCAAGTAGATCGATCTCAGAGTGTTGACCAATAGCGTCTTTTTGGGCACACCTTAATGTGTGTGATCTCCCTCAAGCACGCAAGGTAACACCCTTGCCGATAAGTTCAGTATTCTAGGCCTAAATGGCAAGGTATCAAGGGGTGTGATGTAACTGGGGGCGGCCCAAACATATGTGAGGGACCTGACAGCTACACCACGGGGGTGAATAAGGGTAAGGCAAACTATGCTCAATGCAAGAAGTGTATGTAAGTGATGAAAAGTGAAAAATAACATGTCAATACACAAACAATAAGGTATAAACAAAGTTATACAAACAATGGTCAATTAAGAGTCTGACGTCCCCAGTGGAGTCGCCATTGTAGGTGCCATAGACCTCCGCAGATCGCTATATGGTGCGTAGTGCATGTGGACACATGCTAAGGTTCGACCCTAATGAGATAGTATCCCCTGGTCATCAAATGCCAAGAGGGGGATACACGATATGGGTAAAAGGGAGTCACCACCTAGAAAGGGTCTAGGACCCATAAATTCTCCCCCAATTAAAGGGAAGAGACTAATGAATCGATGGATAAGGTTGATACGTACTAGGATTCTGGGCAAGTGTCAAGTGATAGAATAACAAGGTGTTAGGCACCCAGTCTGCCCGGCCTTAGGGTCGGTCTCTTTTTGTTTGACTAAAGTTTGTTTGTACCCTACTAACTAGTCCTAAATCTAGGTCACTGGAAACCCTAAACTAGGTATCTAAGTAATGACATGTGTGAAACCCTAAATCATATGTCTATGTTATGCTAGCCAGGTTATGATGCAAATAATGAAATGATTATGCAAATTAAAAATTAAAAATCATAAATTATTTAATTAATGTGTTATATGTATTAGATTAAGCTAATTAAATATGCCTAGACCTAGGATTAGTTGAACAACTTATGAAACCCTAAATTAAACTAACTCAAGTAATTGAGCCTAACCTAGATGGATGATTAATGAATTTATGAAATCTTAAATTGGATTAATTAAATGATTAATCATAATCCCTAATAATTTATAAAATGAATTATTGCAATCCTAATTAATCTATTAATCTAATGGGTAAAAAAGTTTTTAAAGAAAGACAAAAACTTGAATTGGATGGTGAAAGCTACCCAAATCTAACTATTCCAGATGGAAGTTTTAGAAAACCTAATTAATCTAACAATTTAAACAATTAAAACCAAATTTTAAGAGTCAATTAAATGCATTGTGAACCCTAATCAATCTAATGAGTTAAGACTTTATTTAATTAAATATTAAAATAATTATTTAATTAACTACCTCAATTTAAGTAAATGGAACCTATCTATTATGTTAAATATACAATGGTTGTAAATGTCCCATGTGGTGATATGAGTGAGAAGTGGATAAAATATGAATACTAATTGACCTACATGCATGAGAAAAATGAATTGATTTAAACAAGAAAAAACCCAAATCATCAAGTATCAAAAACATGTTAATAAACACGAAGCATGGCAAACATGACATTGACTAACCTATCTAAATCTAATGATTATCAATATGGCAAGATATCCGAATCTAAATTAAACACACAATTAATTCTAAAGGGACCCACTATTTGAGATAAAAAGAAATGGACTGAAACGAGTTCATTTTATCAACCCGAAAACCCAAGAAACAAACCTAATGCTACGAACCGGTTGAAGAGGCCCAGCCACGTCCACACTAAACCTACATCCTAAACTACATCCCATATGTTATTAAGAAAGAAAAAAGAAAAAAAAATCATTTGATTTTAATGCCTAAAATTAGGGGAATTTGAAAAAGGGATGCTTGAGAGGAAACTTAGAACAAAGAATGTTTGAAAATGGGTGGTCTATGTCAAAGAAAGTGTCTTATTCAAACTCTAAAACTGAAACTAGAAATCAAAACTAAATATTCTATCTACTCAAAATCTAGAACAAGGGATAGCCTGTAGTTGTGGCCATTATAGAAAACATTAAAGCCACCTACAACTCTTCAAGAGAAGGAGCTATGTTAAAGAATAATCAATATTCAAGGTCTTTCAATAAGATGAAACAAGTGTTTCCTGAATTCTGACCCAATTAGGGAGAGAGCTAGTTCCAGATTTGGTGAAGACAAGAAGAGAAGGTGGTGGTTGAATTGCAGGTTTTGGAAATGGAAAAGAGAGGGTTTCAGGTTCGGACTAGGAGAAAATGAAGGTGAGAATAATATTTTTTTTGCTACTGGTTTATATCACCAATGGTTGCTGCAGATTTTGGAGGAAGGAAAGAAGTAGAAGAAGACGGTGAAGAAGAAGAAGAAGAAGAAGAAGAAGAAGAAGAAGAAGAAGAAGAAGAAGAAGAAGAAGGAGAAAGTTGTAGGCGGTGGCTGCTATTTAGTGTTGCAGCAGCAGAGAAGAAAAATAGAAGAAGAAGAAGAAGAAGAAGAAGAAGAAGAAGAAGAAGAAGAAGAAGAATAGAGAAGAGAAGAAGAAGTGAAGAAGGAGGTTCGGTGGCTGTTGTTTAAAGGTTCCAATGGTGGCAAGGAAAGAAGAGAAGGAGAAGAAGAGGAGGAGGAAGAAGAAAGGGTCGGCCAAGGAGGAAGAATGGAGGGGGCGGCTGATTTTCTGCTACAGGGAAAAAGAAGAAAGAAAGGAAGAAGAGATGGGAGAAGAGATTAGGGATTGAGATCCTAATCTAAGGGTCCATGTCTAAAGAACAAAAAACCAAAAATAAATCAAATCAAACCCACTAATTAAGTGAGTATATTAAGCCACAAATAAAACTAATTAATTAAACCAAAATATTACAGTAATAGAAAACAAACCGAATTAAAATAAGAAAAACCAAATTAGCAAAACCAAAAGATTGGACCTAATGACCCAAATCAAACTATGTTGAACCCAATTAAAACAAAATGAACCCAATTGGACCGGAATAAACCAATTCACATTTAATAAACCAAATTAAACCAAATTAAAACTTATTTAATCTAAAAAAACTAATTAAACCTAAATAACCCTAATTGAATTGGAATATACCAATTCATATCTAATAAAACACATTGAACCCAATTGAAACTAATTGAACTTAATTAACTTAAATGAACCAATAAATTAGAACCGAATCTATTAGTTAAACTAGTTTTAAATTGCCATTGGGAGAAGAAAAATACCTTGAACTTAGCTTTAATCAAGAAATAAGGGGAGATAACCTTTGTACTCCAAGATCCAAATCGAACCGAACATGATTAGATCTCCCGGCTCAAGGAAGGATTACACATTCAAAATTTTATACTTGGAGGGAATCTTTATTTAGAGAGAGGGAATTAGCAAAATCCTTCATGGGGCCATATTCCTTCGCCCAAATTTTCTCCTTTCCCTTTTGAAAGAGGTGAAAGGCTATATTTATAGCCAAAGGAATGGGGAGACCTCTCTTTGGTTTCCAATGTGGGACTAAAAAAAAGAGGTTTGTCAAAAAAATGGTTGTTTGAAAGAGGATCTAAACCTTAATTTTTGGTTAACTTCGGAAAGTCATATCTTTAAAACTGTTAGTTGGAATTCGACGTATAATATATCATTGGAAAGCTCATATTAAGCACTATCCATTGATGTGAGACACAAATGCAGTCTCGAGTGGAAACCCTAATGAAAATATGCATAAAATAGAGACCCAAATCATGTAGAAAAAGGGGGAATTGATGACCGATTTGCATTGTTCTTGCATCAAAGTATGGTGTCCAACTTGAGGGAACAAACAACACTAATCCACAATGTCGATATCCAATTTTGAAGATATTTTTCATTAAAAGTGCATAGGGGTAAAATGGTCATTTTCTACCCTAAGTTCAAAATTTCTCCAAGTATATAACATCCAGTGTGTAATTCTTCATATTGTCATCATTGCCGGGGGGTGACAAAATTCGGTGTCTACACTAACAATGATGATGAAGATTGCTATCCTAAAGAGATCATCAGAAAGAAACCCGTCAGTGTGATGGAGACTCGAAGTGGAAAAGACTACAAGGGCAAGGCCTTAGCAGTGGAACAGTCGAGGGCTAATGAGGCTGGAACTAGTGGCTTGGAAAGAGAACCAGAGAATCTAGTCTTGGCTCAACTCAAGAAGTCCCAAGTTAATATCTCAATTTGAGGATTGTTGATGGCATCCCCCACACACCGTGAAGCAGTCTTGAAGTCCCTTACCAACGTATAGGTGCCGATTGAGATAAATCTGACTCATCTCACACACATAGTGGGGGTAACATGTTGCGAGGGTAGCGGCCGGAGATGATGAGGCATCCCTCCTCCCCTTTGGGAGGAAGGGACTAGCATCCCATCCTCTCTCCTCTCTTTCTCTTTTATGTGAGGGAGGGGGTGTGTCATGTGTGGTTACCTTGTGGGCCCCACACCATTGTATCGTCACTCGGAAATACATCAGGGCCTATTTCGTAAGAGTGTAAAATTTGTCATTTGAGACGATGGTTTGATGATGGTCCAATACAGGGATCAAAATCATACAAATGGGAGTTTGGAGTTGCCATCTAGGATTATGGGCCTAGGACCTGGGGGTGGGCCCAATTCCTGAGAAAAGGGCCCGGAAGTTGGTTTAGTCCAGAGATTTAGGATAAGTGTTAGGTTGTAGAATTGGGAAGGTGTTAGGTACCCAATCTACCCAATTTGACTGGTCTTCCTATTAGATGCTTAACAAGGAACATTTTCTATAATTATTACTATTCCACATGCATGGCTAAGTTATCACTCATATATACATTGATTGAGTTTAAACTACGAGATACACTAAAACAAGGTCTATATAAAGTCTACATGATGATAATTGGGTTAAAAACTGCACCTGAACTTAACCCTTGTTTCGGGTCAAGAGGGGTGGGCCCCTGATTCGAACTGTCTTTCGAATTCTCCTAGCTCAGGGGAAGATGGTCTTGACCTCCAACTTACTTTCTCGAGAGATGTTGACTGTGATGATATTTTGATAGGGTTCTAGCTAGGAACGGTTACTTTTGGATTTGGATTCAGACAGAGCTTCGACTAGGGAAGACTATTTCTGTGCGTAGGATGAGGGGGCACTACAGCAGAGCTTCCACTAGGTATAGGCTAGGGGAGGATTAGGCTAAGTGCTGGGGATAGGCTAGGGGAGGATTCGGCTAAGGTGGCACTCCAGCACAACTTCCACTAGGAATAGGCTAGGGGAGGGTTAGGCTCAGGTGGCACTCCAGCAGAGCTTCTGCTGGGAATGGCTATTTTTGAAAAGATTCCATGGGCACTCGGACAGAGCTTCGGATAGGGAATGCTAAAAAAAAGATTGACCTAAAAAATGGATTGAAGATCTCCAAAGCCCCGAAGAACACTTTGAAGATCCGAGTAGAGCTCCGAATCTTGACAAAGATCTCTTCGTAGACCCGAAGAACCTCAAGGGGGGAGGGATTTCTACTTTTTGTAAAGATCAAGAACACTCAAAGGGGGGAGGCTAAGAACATATTGATTTGGAAAAAAAAATGGATCAAACTACAAAGTTAGATTGAAGATCTTCAAGATCCCGAAGAACACTTCGAAGATCTGAACAAAATTTTGGATCTTGAAGAAGATCACTCTGAAGATCCAAAGAAACTCAAAAGGGGGAGGGGAGGAGGAGAGAGGGCAGAGCTTCACTACTATGGAGTGAGGTGGGGTTGTTTGGTGTGTTTAATCCAAAGGGGGGTATTTATAGTATTTTCGAACCGAAGGGGAGGAGAGAGAATTTCTTTAACCAATGGACAAAAGGGGGTTCCTGGACTATATGGGGTGAAAAGGGTTTTTTAACCAATGGATAAAAGGGGGTTTTTGGACAAAAGTGGGTGGAAAGGGTGTTTTAACTAATGGACAAAAGGGGGTTTTTGGAAAAATGGGAGGAGAGAAATTTTAGACAATAGGTAAAAAATGGGTTTTCGAACAAACAAAAGGAGAGAGAAATTTTAGCCAAAAAGTGGGTTTTTGGTCTCAAGTGGATGAAGAGGAAATCTCTTCACCTATGGGGCCAGTGAAAAACCAATACCAACCATTGATGGCAGCTCCCAAGATTGGGTTGAAGTGCATGGGGCATGGTCAGTATGGGGGGCAGGCAATGTGTACCAAGTGTGCGGGTAATGGCATTAGTGTGCGGTTTAGGTGTGTAGCACATAGCATGCGGAGTAGCACGTACATGGGCACGGGCAGGGCAGCAGGCAAGGCTATGGCCGAAGGGGGCTCGGGCTATAACCAGAGGGGGCTTGGGCTATGACTAGAGCGGGCTCGGGCTATGACCAGGGGGCACTCGGGTTATGACCATAGGGGGCTCAGGTTATGACTAGAGGGGCTTCGGCTATCACTAGAGGGGGCTCGGGTTATGCCTAGATGGGACTCAGGCTATGACCAGAGGGGGGGCACGCACGGGGCTGTGTGGGTTGGCCTGCTGGCTAGCACATGCAAGATCATGGATTTTTCTGACGATGATTACGAGAGATCTGACGGTCCGATCTTGACATGCCATATATCATCAAAATCATATTTCCGAGCACTATCCATCTGTATGGTCATCTTGAATAGATTCCTTCATAAAAGAAAGTCAAAATTTAACCCTCTTCTCTCCCATATGGGGTTTCCAGGGTTTTCAGGTAGGGGAATGTTTTCAGGTTTTCTCAGTCCATCATCTCTATTGATCGAAAGTCAGAATTCACGTCCAAGATCTACATTTCATCATAGCCGGAGGAGGGTGACAAAGTTGGGTGTCTACAGAATGCCCCTCTTTGGCCGAGGCCTGTGCCAACATTCGAAAGGTAAAGAAAAGAACAACCACATTTTGTCACCTGGAGCATGTACTGTTGTCATCTTGCTCATTTATGATGGAGTTTGAATAATGCAACAAATAATATCTCTCAATTTTAGGACTTACCTAGGCTACCGATTGTAGGAAAGGAATTCGCTACTCTTCCAATCCTGCAAAAATGTTAGAACTTTGATCTCTTCCTTAGCTGGGCTTCACATGTGCCAGGTTAGGGAATTCGGTCTCCAAGCTCGATCTTTCGAGCCAAACTGGACTATCTAGGACCAATGGTTACAAGAAAGAAATTCGCTGCTCTTCCAATCTTGTAATAAGTAAAAATATTTGATTCTTGGATTTTCCTTAGCTAGGCTTCACATGTGCCAGTTCAGGGAATTTGGCCTCCAGGCTGGGTCTTTTGAAACAATATGGATTATCTGGTCTTCAGACAGGTTCTTTCAAACAGGTCTGGGCTATCTGGTCTTCTAGGCCGATTCTTTCAAACCGGGCTGGGCTATTTGGTCTTTCAGGTGGGTTCTTTCGAACTGGGCTGGGCTATCTGGTCTTCCAGGCAGGCTCTTTCGAATCGGGCTAGGCTATCTGGTCTTTTAGGTGGGTTCTTTCAAACCAGGCAAGGCTATATGGTCTTCCAAGCAGGTTCTTTCAAATCGGGCTGGGTATCTGGTCTCCAGGCAGGTTCTTTTGAATCAGGCTAGGCTATCTGGTCTTCCAGGCTGGTTCTTTCAAACCAGGCTCGGCTATCTAGTCTTCCAGGTGGGTTCTTTCAAACCAGGCTTGACTATCTAGTCTTCCAGGCGGGTTCTTTCAAACCAGGCTCTACTATCTGGTCTTCCAGGCGGGTTCTTTCAAACCAGGCTAGGCTATCTGATCTTTCAGGCAGGTTCTTTTGAACCAGGCTGGGCTATCTGCTACTGTCAATTATAGGAAAGAAATCGCTGCTCTTTCAACCTTGTAAAAGACATTAATAATTGATTCTTGATTTTTGAGCTTTGATTCTTTGATTTTTTTTTTTTTATCTTTTGGACTTTTGAGTTGGAATCTTAATTCTTCGATTCTTCTTTGGATTTTTAATCTTTTGGACTTTTGAATTAGAATCTTAAATTTGGACTTTTGAATTGGAATCTTGATTTGCTCTTGATTTGGATTTGATTTGAATTTTTCTTTTCACATGAATTTTACTTTCCATTTGAATTTGATTTTCATCTTTCACATGAATGTGATATAAATTTTACCTACCACATGAAATTTGATTTGGGTTTTGTATTTTGTGGTTAGAATTTTTGAGTTATACCTTGGAAATGAATTTTTTTTCTTTAGAATTTTGACCTTTGATTTTTGGGTTTTTTATTTTATTTTTTATTTTATTTTGATTTGAACTTGGAAATCTAAAATTTGATTTGAATTTGATTTTTGAATTTTGTTTTTGATCTTGATTTTTTTTTCTTTTCGAATTTTGGGTTTTGAACTCTGAAGCTTGATTTTGGATTTTGATTTTTACATCTTGATTTGAATTTTGGATTTTGATTCTTGATTTAAAAGTTTTTCTTTTGATTTTTTGAATTTAATTAATTAGTTTTTTTTTTGAATTTTATATTGAGGGTGGGGATTTTCACAATTTTTTTTATCTTTGATTTTCTATTATTATTACTACTTGCTTTGACCATCTTTTGTGCTTCCCAGGATGGGTGGGTTCCTTCTCTGAGGGAATAGAATGCTGACCAGGCCGCCTTGATTGAGGACCTCATAGCACAGCTGGCAAGTTCATGGTCAGCACATGATATTGTTATGTCTAGTAACATGATGACTTCCATAATTAGGTCTGAGTATGGCACTGATGAAGATGGTGATCCCTAGAGATCTGTTCCTATTGTTTCTGCAAAACACAAATGTTGATTTTTTCTTTTTCTTTTTCTTTTTCCCTCCCCATGTTCATTCTTTTTTTTTTTTTTTTTTTTTTTTTTACCTTTTGCATGGCTAGACTTGGCTCTTTATTTTGGAATGAAAACCTATTTTAAGGCATGATTAATTCCACAACTCAAGTCTTCATTAGAATAACAAGAATGAAGCTAAAATCCAAACATCACCTCATTCTATTACCAAGTGAATTTCATGGGAGGGAAACAACATTCCTACCATAGACAAGATAGTTAAGTACCAAGGTGGGGAGACAACTCTTAGGGTGGGTGGAAATTCACTAACTCCTCTAGGTCCATCGTCTCGAGCCTATATTGTCGGCTGATGTACGTAGGCAAATAAAAAGACGTGTGAGTTAATCCCATCAACCTGACGTAGTTGTAGCCAGGGGTCTTCTTTAGAAAATCTTTTTGTGGCCTCCCTAGGCATTTCCATACAATGTCCTTTGTAGCTCTTCCATGTAGGTGCTCTTTTAAATTATCAATGAGTTTAAATTCCAGGGCTTCCCTCCTTTCTTAGTAAACAAGAGCCCCGAGTTGACCTTCAATCTTTCCATATCTAACGAATTGCTACATTTCCTCTTTTTCCCATCAGAAAAAATCTTGAATCTCTTCTAAATGATCTTTCTTCAAAGATGGTCGGAACAACCTGCCTTTAGGTGGGGATAACATGCAAACTTGGAATTCCTCAAGAGTTGGATAGATCTCCACCAACCCAAACCGAAATATATGAAGATTGGCATCCCAATGCTGAGGCATCTGTCAGAGCAGATGGTGATGTAGCTCAATACACCCAATTCAGCTGAGCATTGACATATTCATGGATTCTAACAGTCCTAGTGCCACTATGCTTATGTCCAAGGTGTTGGTGTATGATGTCTTGTATTCCATCGCAGTTTAATCTAGGGAGTATTGGTGCAGCACCTAGACAGGCAAGACGGCGGTCCCGCTAGCTGGTTAGCGGGCCGTGGGGGTTGCAAGGGGGGCAGGAGGCCCCCCGCTTGAATTTTTTATTTGAGGGCAATTGTGTACTTTTCGGATTAGGGTTTTTTCGCTATATATTTGTAGCAAGGGTTTCTTTCTTTGTAATGCAAGCAATACTAAGAGGTGTGAGGATGAACATTGTAACCCTATTCTCCATTGATAGACAAGCAGGATCTCATCTCACCGGGGACGAAGGCAACCTTGCCGAACCTCGTAAAATTTGTGTGCATTGTTTGTTTTGTTTTTCCATTATCTTCTGCATCGTTTTAGGATTACGTTTCTACACAAGCTCCATTTCCTCAATGTCTCATCCAACGAGCTCATGAATTTTCTTGAAACCGTCACAAACAAAAGAGATATGATGATTCATCAAAGCATTACCCATTAGCTAATGACTCAAACAAGCCTTTACCACTGTTGCATCAAACTCTTCTTTTTTGACTAATCAAGGGTGAGCAATAAGTTAGCCTTGATAAACTGGTGCCGGGTGATGATTTTCTTTTAGGGGATGGAATCCTGGATAAGAGTAGACGGACCATAGGTGAATGACAGATACCTAATGGCCTTCCATGCCAAATGGTAATTCTTGGGGGAAAAATCCTGGATAAGAAGTGATGGACCAATGGGTGGATGACAGATACCTAATCGCCTTGCATGCCAAATGGAGATTCTTGGGGGACACAAACTATGATGATCTTTTAAGATACTTTGATTATTAATTGAGGAACCAATTTATTGCCTTTATATGGTTGATACCGCACTTGCACATGTCAAGTTGTCTACGTATCCCTCGAAAGGAATCAGGTTTGATGTAGTTCAGGCTTTTCACCCTTTCAGACATAATATTTCTTGAGTTGATCCATGTTGACCAATCTGGGTATTTCTTTGCCATTGTGATCTATGAGTTTCACATCTTTGCCTGATAAAATTTCTTTGACGGTGAATGTGCCACTCAAGTTGGGCCTGAATTTTCCTCTTAGGTCATGAATTGGGGCTTTTTTTCTTGAAAAACAAGTTCACCTTCTTCAATGTGATGGGGCTTTACATTCTTGTTGAAGGCCATTGTAATTTTTAATTGATATTTCTTCAAATTATCCATGGCCTTCATATGCCTTTCGTTGAGGAAGTTGAGTTCATCGTGTCTGGACTCCACCCATTCTCCTTTAGGTAATTGACTATCAAGAAGCACCCTCAGGGATGGTACTAGGATTTCCATAGGTAGAACTACCACCATTTCGTACACCAAAGAAAAAGGGGTTGCCCTTGTCGAGGATCGCACAGAAGTCCGATATGCCCACAAAGCAAGTGGTAACTTATCCGCCCAATCCTTGTGTATTTCGGCCATTATTTGTAGGATCACTTTGATGTTCTTATTGGCTGCCTCTACTGCCCCATTGGTCTATGGCCAGTAGGTGGTAGAGTGATGCCTTTTGATACCAAACTTTGTGCATATTTTGTTAGTCTTGAAGTGGGATCCTTGATCCGATATCATCTCTTGAGGTACTCCATATCAGGAAATGTTATTTTCTTGGATGAACCTTGCCACTTAAGCAGATGTGAGGACTACATATGACTGAGCTTCTTCCCATTTGGTGAAATAATCAATGGCTACCAGATGAATTCGTGACCATTGGACGCTTTGGGGTTGACTTTTCCAATGATGTTGATGCCCCAAGTGGAGAATGGCCAAGGAGAACTGAGCGAATACAACTCTATTGGTGGGATATGTATGATGTTGGAAAATATATGACATTTGTGGCATTTCTTGACAAAGCTTACATAGTCTGCTTCCATCGTGTTCCAATAGTATTATAGCCTAAGAATCTTCTTAGCTAGCATCTTGGCATTCATATGGGGTCCACAAAGGCCTTGATGTATTTCTTCCATGATTGTTGCTACTTGTTCCTCATCCACACACAATAGTTTTACTCCGTCATAGAATCGCCTGTATAACAAATCCCCTTGAAGAATGAATTGGGTGGCATATTTCCTTAGAAACTTCTTTTTTTCTGTCAGTTGCTCCACTCGGGTACTTCCTTTCTCTGATGAAACCCATTATGTGAGCAAACCAAGACCGACCATCTATGGTGAGAGAGTTCACTGAATTTTGATATATGGGCTTGCTTCTTTGTTCTACTAAAAATGGTAGGACCCTAGGCATAGGGTTGCATTCTACTATGGAAGCCAAGGTTGTAAGAGCATCAGAAAACCTGTTGTTATCTCTCTGGAAGTATTTGAACGAGATCTTCTCAAAGTGTTTAATCACCTCTTCCAGATGTTCTTGATACGGCTTCAACTTTTCATCACTATTTTTTCACTTTCCATGTGTCTAACAGATGACGATGGATGAATCACCGTAAACCTTGATCCTTTTTACGCCAATAGTTAAAGTAGTTTTGAGACCCAAAGCATAAGCTTCATATTTGGAAATATTGCTGGTACAGGGGAAATCGAGGCAAAATGATGAAGGCAAATAAAGGCTGTCAGGAGTGACAAGTAATATTCTCGCACCACATCCATTCTGATTGGCTACTCCATCAAAGAATAGCTGCCATTCATTAACTATGTCTTCTTCCTCTATTACAGTGATTCCTTCATCGGGAAAGGCATCATCCAAGGATCTTCCATCTTCTATGGGGTGGACAGCCAAATGATCGGCTATAGCCTGTCCCTTGATAGATTTCTGAGTAACATAAGTGATGCCAAACTCCGATAGCAAAAGCAACCAACAGGCCATCTTCCTATTAGGGCTGGTTTCTCGAAGAGGTATTTGATGGGATCCATTCTTGAGATCAAGTGCACTAGATAGGAAACCATGTAGTGTCGTAACCTTTTCGTTGCCCAAATCAATGCAGCGCAGATTCTTTCAAAAGATGTGTACCGTGTCTTATATTCCAAGAATTTCTTACTAAGGTAATATATGGTATGCTCTGCTCCCTTTCTGTCGCCTTCTGTGCTAGCAATGAACACATGGAATATTCTCCCATGGATAGATACAACAGAAGTGGTTCACCTTCCACCGACAGTGTCAATACTAGTGGGTTCATGAGATATCCTTTGATTTTGTCAAAAGCCTGTTGGAATTGGTCATTCCATTCAGTGGGCTGATCCTTCTTCAGCAGCTTGAAAATTGGTTCATAGATTGTAATCAACTGAGCTATGAATCTGCTATTATATTGGATGTGACCCAAAAATCCTGGTATTTTCTTCCCAGTCCAAGGCATGGGCATTTTCTGAATTGCTTTGATCTTGATAGGGTAGACTTCAATGCCTCTTTTACTCACCAAGAAACCTAACAACATCCCTGCTGTTGCCCCAAATACACACTTCTGAGGATTCAACTTCAACTGATACTTCTTGATTCTTTCAAATAAATGCCTTAGCGCGGGAATATGCCCCTGCCTATCTTTTGACTTTACTATCATGTCATCCATATAGACCTCCACATCTTTGTTCATTATGTCATGCAATATAGCCATAGCTACTCTTTGATAAGTCGCCCCAATGTTCTTCAGTCCAAAAGGCATCACCTTGTAACAATAGGTTCCCCACGGAGTGGTAAAGGTTGTCTACTCACGATCTTCTGGGTGCATGCTTATTTGGTTGTATCCCGAGAATCCATCCATAAATGATAACAAAGCATGCCCCACCATATTATCCACCAATACATCAATGTGAGGTAATGGGAAGTCATTTTTAGGGCTCACTTGTTAAGATCTCGGAAGTCCACACACATTCGTACCTTGCCATCTTTTTTTGGTACTAGTACAATGTTAGCCAACCATTGGGGGTACTTCACCACTTGTAGAAACCCTGCATTCCACTACTTTCCAACTTCTTCTTTGATCTTGTCACTCCATTTTGGTCATATTCTTTGGAGCTTCTGCTTTACTGATTTTGCCCCGGGGTAGGTCAACAATTGATGCTGCACGATGTTGGGGTTGATACCAGGCATATCCTCATAAGACCAAGCAAAGACCTCAGCGAATTCCTTCAGAAGACTAATCATCTATTCTGCTTCTTTGTCATCAAGAGTAGTGCCAATTTTTACCTCTCAAAGGTATTGGTTGGTTCCTAGATTAATTACCCCGAGTATCCTCACGGATGGGTTGGACTTTCTTTGGTTTGCATTGTTTTATCAATTCTTGATATTTATTAAGATCATCATCAGAAAAAGGAGCCAAGTCGTACTCAGATCAGAAATTTCATTCATGAAAGAAGGAGTAATAGACTCGACATACAAGAACTTTGGACCCTCCTCAAGAGGGGAGGTTGACATAAAATCATAAATAACAGACTCGACTACAGACTTGATAACTGGCTTGATGCTTTCGCCAGGGGTATTCATGCTAGTTAACTCAATAGCATGAGCAAACTTAAAGTTTTCTCCAATGCTAGTCCAATTCAGCAATAGTTCTATGGCTTGATGGATGAGGAGGTGTGGCAAAGGGCCTTCTTCTTCTTTTGAGAAAGTTACTGTTATTCCTTCAATAGTGTAATAGCTATTCTGGGTAGGTGTCTGCTTCTTCACAAATACTAGTTGATCAATCTCATACTCTCGAAAGCCAAACTTTCTGAGGGGTGAAGATTGGTGGAGACTGCTCAATCATTTTTCTATGAAGTCCACCCTTTTAAGCCTATTGATTGAGGCCATCCTGGTGCCTTGGTCACATCTTTGATCACCGTCACAGGTCTTCCCATTGTAGTTGATTCTGGTATAGTGCATGCAGACCATCATTTTTTGTGATCTTCTTTGCTTCATATATACACATCTTCTTCTGAAAGGATGAGGCTTGAGCTCATGTAGCTCCTGAGCTCTTGGTTTTTGCAGAAACAAATAGATACGGTTCTTCAGATTGGTGGGAAATTATAAACTCCAGATGAGTCTTATCTCCTTTTCCCACTCTCTTTTCAGGAGTACCCAGGGGCTTGGGGCCTCCTTTGACTAGATCATTGTTGTGGGGTCATTAGAGGAGAACCCATCTTCAATCAGTGCTACATCCACTATTCCAGTGATGTAATGTCCTATTCTCTTTCCTTGATGTGTAACTGTTCCAGCTCAATTTCTGTTGGAACCTCCTCTTGAGGTGTGTTTGACTGGATCAAAGACATAGGGTCATTCTCCTGACTTTCCCCCAGAACATTTATTGATTCTGCTGATAAAGTTATTTTTGGAGATTCTAGCAACATAAGTATATCCTTCCAGTTGTACCCGCCAATCCATCATTGTTTTGGATTTGATGCATTGTCTACCGACCCCTGGGAATGGGAATGATATAATGGAGATGAAAGATATAAGGTGGGGTGATATAAAGTGGATGTGATGTAGGAGATATGATATTCTGATGAAGATAGTGGATGATAGGGTGATGAAGGGGTTCCTGCTCTTTGATGGTATGGTGAGAGGGAAGACAATGGCAAAGGTGGATGGTATAAGATGGTGGATTCCTCTTCTGGGGTTGGTGATGAAGGATGGAAGGCGAGCATCTGATCCTCATCTTCTGACTCTTCTCCTTATGGCTCTTCTTTCCTAGGGGTTTCTTGACCTCTGTCCTATCTCTCATGACATTTAAGTGATCTCTTCAAACTTGCGGCTTGATGAGTTGAGTGGGGTCATTTTCTGTTGATTCTTCCTCCAATACACTGACTGTTACATGATCAGGGAGTGGGTGGGTAATACCATTGGAAGGATATTTGGCCTTGACTTTAATGGTCCCTTTGTCTATCAAATCTTGAATTGCATGCTGTAAAGCTAGGCATCTTTTAGTAGTATGTCCCTTCTGAGCATGGTAAGCACAATACTCATAATCTTTGTACCAAGGTAGGGGATGGTTGCTGATTACTCTCAGGGCCACTGTCCCCAGCAATCCTTGTTTCTTTGGCTTCTCATACACTGCTGTCACTGGCATTCCCAAATTAGAAAATTGTCTTCTTGTACAAGGAAATTTCTGGGAAGGAGCATTTGATCATATTACGAATGGTCGTGAAGGAGAAGTGTTCGCAGATGATATTGACTGTTAGACTGTACCCATCATATTGATTTCAGGATTCTTATCTAGCCTGCCCTTGGCATTCTTCCCCATGTCTTGATATTGTACATCCCTTAGGATCTTGTTCTCAACATGTGTCCTAGTGGCTATTAGGGCATCAAAAGTCTACAGATGTTGATAGTAGAGAACATCATAATAAGGCTTTGACAAGTTCTCTATCAACATTTCCACTTGCTCTGCTTCTGAAGGTCATTCTGCCATCTTGGCGGCTTTGTTCTTGAACCTCATTACAAAAGTGGAAAACCCCTCCCTAGGATGTTGTCTTAAGGTTTTGAGCTCTCGACGTTCCACATCTACTTTGGTGTTGTGGGGATACTGTTTAATGAAGGCTTTCATTGCTGCAGTCCAATTCTGTGTCTGTGTGGATTCCAACTGCATGAGCCACCTTAGTTCTGGTCCTGATAATGTTTACATGAATACTTGCCTCATCTAATTGCCAGCAATTTGTTATATCTTCATGATACTGAGGAATACCTCCAAACAAGCCTTAGGATCCCCTTACCCGTCAAATTTGTCGGTTTGACGCTTGAACTTTTCAGGGATTCTTACCCTGAAAAAGAAGCTTATCTCATCAAAATCTACTGTATAACTCTCCTGACTTTTCCCTGCTCAGATCATATCCTCCAGCTTTTCCAATTGTTCTCTTATTTTCCTTTCCCTCTCTATCTCTGAAGGCTCCTTTTGAACATGTGCCACAAATTCCTCTTCTTTATCATTAATTACAGCCAGAGGGGGATCCTTGGAGGAAGTACCTTGATGACCTGTAGGCCTAGTTGGTTCTGGCTTTGCTAGAGGAGGAGTTGTGTCAGCCACGAGATCGGTCCTTGGTAGGTTCCGTAACAAGTGCAACACTTGAGCTAATCCATTCTTGACTTCAGCAACTTCAGCTTGTAATGTGTCTACTGGGTGGACCCATGCTTGTTCCGGTGTTTCCATGCTGGGTGGATCCATGTGAACTAGGTTGTGATCACTTGGTGGTAGACAATCTCGAAGAAACGATGGAGGTGATACTAGACTTAAGTGAGTCAATCGGTTACCCTGACGTGTCCAAATGGACTACAGAGAATACTTGAGGTGTGGAATTGTGCCTGAACCAATAATGGTTTATTTTAGGATTCATGAATTCCTAACCCCTTGTTCACACATTCAGTAGATTAATAACCAATGATCCATCCAAAGTTAGTTTGCTTAATGATAGGGTGTGGATAGGGTTTGATGCCCCTGGTCCATCCAATGTCCTAAACGGGAGATTCATATAAATGGCTTATCAAGAATATTCCTATAAGACATTTTATATAATAAAGTTATGCTTTCCTTGCTCTTTTTTCCACTAGGTGTCCTTCCTCCTGATTTTCTCGGGACTTCTCAGGAATTTATGTGACTCTAACGGCATCGCCCCTAAGTCATGTATTTGGATATTTTTCTTAAGGAGGAGGGACACCTTCTATCTGAAACCCACTTAGGAAAGCAATTATTACAATGGGAATATAATGTAGGAACATTCCTTTTCAAGACCACAAATAAGTTCTACAGTTAGCTTTTGGCGCTTCTAGCTTCTTCATCAATTTTCTACATGATGCTAAGTATGCAGTGGATGTAATAAGACCGACAAAGCTTCCTTGACAGGATCTATATACGCAAGGTATGTGATCCTTTTGATATACCCATAGGTACGAGATCAAGGGGGTGACTTCCTTTCCCATTACATGTGACTACACACAAGGTTAAGCAACTGGCCACGGGGTGGTGGAACCGTGAGTGATTGTGTGCAAAAGTGTAATACGGGAATACCATTATCTGATCTCAGAATGTCATAAAGTGCATAGACCTCCCCGAGGGTGCTGGAACAATTATGAACATCATCGTCGTTTAACAATACCCCACACCCTTGTACAGGAAGAAGGTATCATTTTCTCTCAGAGTACTCTCTATGACATGCACTGACCTCCCGTGGTGAAAACACATTTTCAAACGTGCGGTTAGCGAATACAATTACAAACATGGGGTTAGCCAAACACGTTTTCAAACCAATGTGGTGAAAAATGTTCTTACATTTAAAGGTAGCATCTAGTATTGGAAGCATGACATTTATCCCTGGTGGAGTCACCACTATGAGGGTAGCAGCCAAAGATGATGAGGCGTCCCTCCTCCCCTTTGGGGGAAAGGGACTGGCATCCCGTCCTCTCTCCTCTCTTTCTCTTTCATGTGAGGGAGGGGGCGTGTCAGGTGTGCATACCCTGTGGGCCCTATACCGTTGTATTGTCGGTCGAAGATACGTGGAGGATTATTTCGCAAGAGTGTAAAATTCATCATTTGAGATGATGGTTTGATGATGGTCCAATACGTGGATCGGGGTCATACAAATTGGGGTTTGGAGTTGCCATATAAGATTATGGGCCTAGGACTTGGGGGTGGGCCAAATTCCTAAGAAAAGGGCTCGAAAGTTGGTCCGATCCAGAGATTTAGGGTAAGTGTCAGGTTGTAGAATTGGTAAGGTGTTAGGCACCCAATCTACCCGATTCGATCGGTCTTCTTACTAGATGTTTAAGAACGAATATTTTTCACAATTATTACTATTCCACATGCATGGCTAAGTTATCACACATATATACAATGATTGAATTAAAACTACTATATACACTAAGACAAGGTCTATATAAAGTCTACATGATGATAATTGGGTTGAGAGACTGTACCAGAACTTAACCCCTATTTCGGATCAAGAGCGGTGGGCCCCTGATTTGGACTGTCTTTCAGATTCTCCTGGCTCAAGGGACGATGGTCTTTACCTCCAACTTTCTTTCTCGAGAAATGTTGACTGTGATGATATTTAGATAGGGTTTTGGCTAGGAACGGTTACTTTTGAATTTGGATTCAGACAGAGCTTCGGCTAGGGAAGGGTATTTCCGTGCTTAGGATGAGGGGGCACTCCGACAGAGCTTCCGCTAGGAATAGACTAGGGGAGGTTAGGCTGAGGTGGCACTCTGGAAGAGCTTCCACTGGGAATGGCTATTTCTAAAAAGATTCTAGGGGCACTTGGATAGAGCTTCGGCTAGGGAATGCTAAAAAAAGATTGACCTAAAAAATGGATTGAAGATCTCCAAAGCCCCGAAGAACACTTTGAAGATCCGAGCAGAGCTCCGGATCTTGACAAAGATCTCTTCGTAGACCCGAAAAACCTCAAGGGGGGAGGGATTTATACTTTTTGTAAAGATCAAGAACACTCAGAGGGGGGAGGCAAAGAACATGGTGTTTTTGGAAAAAAATGGATCAAACTACAAAGTTGGATTGATGATCTTCAAGATCCCAAAGAACACTTCAAAGATCTAAATAAAATTTTGGATCTTGACAAAGATCACTCTGAAGATCCAAAGAAACCCAAATGGGGGAGGGGAGGAGGAGAGAGGGCAAAGCTTCACTACTATGGAGTGAGGTGGGGTTGTATGGTGTGTTTAATACAAAGGAGGGGGTATTTATAGTATTTTCAGACCAAAGGGGAGGAGAGAGAATTTCTTTAACCAATGGACAAAAGGGGGTTCCTGGACTATATAGGGTGAAAAGGTTTTTTAACCAATGGATAAAAGGAGGTTTTCAGACAAAAGTGGGTGGAAAGGGTTTTTTAACCAATAGACAAAAGGAGGTTATTGGAAAAATGTGAGGAGAGAGAAATTTTAGCCAATGGGTAAAAAATGGGTTTTCAGACAAACGGGAGGAGAGAAATTTTAGCCAAAAAGTGGGTTTTTGGTCTCAAATGGGTGAAGATGAAATCTCTTCACCTATTGGGCCAACGAAAAGCCAATCCCGACCATTGATGGTGGCACCCAAGATTCGGTCGAAGTGCATAGGGCATGGTCAGTATGGGGGGAGGCAATGTGTACAAAGTGTGCAAGTAATGGCATTGGTGTGTAGCATAGGTGTGTAGCACATGGCACGCGGGGCAGCATGCACATGGGCATGGGCATGGGCATGGGCAGGGCAGCAGGCAAGGCTATGGTCGGAGGGGGCTTGGGCTATAACCAAAGGGGGCTCGGGCTATGACCAGAGAGGGCTTGGGTTATGACCAGAGGGGGCTCGGATTATGACCAGAGGGGGATCGGGCTATGACCAAAGGGGGTGTGCCTGCGTGGCTGTGTGGGTTGGCCTGCTAGCTTGCATCCGTAGCATGCACGTGATCATAGATTTTTCTGACGAAGATTACGAGCAGTCCGATCTTGACGTGCCATATATCGTCGAAATTGTATTTCTGAGCACTATCCATCTGTATGGTCATCTTGAGCAGATTCCTTCGTATATAGAAAGTTAAAATTTAACCCTCTTCTCTCCCTCATGGGGTTTCCAAGGTTTTCATGTAGGGGAATGTTTCCATGTTTTCTTAGTCCATCATCTCTGTTGATCGGAAGCTGGAAGTCGCGTCTAAGATACACATTTCATCATAGCAGGAGGAGGGTGACAAATTTGGGTGTCTACACATATGTGGTACAATCCTTAATGTTCTCAGATTCAGAGCTCCCCAAAGGAGCCTAGCACAACAGAGCCTTCCACATCATAGTAGAATGTCTTGACAAAGTGGTTCCCCAGGTGCTCATCGACAACGGGTCCGCTTTGAATGCTCTACTATTAAGGTCGGCAAAGAGTATTGGCATAAACCTGGAAGAAGTGAGGCTGACTACCCAAACCATACGGGCATATGACAATACCAAGAGGAAAATCCTTGTCATCCTCACCCTTACTATAAAGATTGGCCCGGTGAAGTTTGATATTGATTTTCATGTCATTGATATACAGACATCGTTCAACATGCTCCTGGGAAGGCCTTGGTTGCGTCAGGTGAAGGTAGTGTCCTCAAGTCTCCATCAAAAGATGAAGTTTATTCATGAAGGAAAGGTGATTATAGTAGCCGGAGATACCGAAGTGATTAATACCTTAGACAATATTGAAAATGGGGAAGAACAAGACTAGGAAGTTCAACTAAGTGGTTTCGAATTAGAAACAACTTGGGTATTCATTGCCAAAGAAGTTCCAAAGGAGGAAATCCCAGCTAACTATGAGGGCATCTGGAGTCCGCCAGTGAATCAGATGATGAAGAATATGTAATATTTTCCTGGCATGGGACTAGGGAAATATCATCAAGGAGTTCCAAGGCAGCTTAGTTTGGCAGTGAACAAAGGAAAGAATGGTCTTCTCGGGTACACTCCTCTTCCCACCAATGGTAAAAAATTACTGAGGATGAATAGAAAGATCTCCATCTCTTACTACCCTACTCTCAATTGGTATTTTGTAAGAGAAGGAGAGGATTTCCCTTTCTGCAAAAATGTGGAGCTTGATTTGATGAAACCACTGCAAAGATGCAGCCAGGATTTGAAGCATTCTTCCAAGATGAGTTCGAGTGGGTGACTCATGAGATAGAACAACAACAAATGCTAGTCAAAGAAAGTGATCAAGACAATTGCATCACCAATATAGTTGAAATTGCACTGATTGAGAATGGGTCTTCATCTAGTAACCCTCCAACATTGATCCAATCAAAGGAGGCACCAAGTCCTCGAGTCCTCTTGAAAAGAGAATGGGAAAAGAAGATAAGGCTCACCTGGAGTCTACCGCTTCCCATTGATCTGAAAAGCTACATTTTCTCCCTCCTACAAGAACCAAGAGCCTGAGAGCTACATGAGCTCAAGCCTCATCCTTTCAAAGGAAGAAGTGTGTATGCAAAGTAAAGAAGAGCACAAAGAATGATGGTTTACATGTACTGTGCCTGAATCAATTGCAACGGGAAGTTCCGCGAAGGTAGTCAAAGATGTGACCGAGGCACTGGGATGGCATCCCTTAATAGGCTTGAAAAAATGGACTTTATAGAAAGAGGATTGAGCAGTCTCCGCCAATTCTCGCCTCTCAGAAAGTTCTGCTTCCGAGAGCACGAGATTGATGAGCTGGTATTTGTGAATAAGCAGGCACCTACCCAGAAGAACCATTGCACCATTGAAGAAATAACATCAACTTTTTCAGAAGGAGAAGAAGGCCCTTTGTCAAACCTCGTCATCCATCGAGCCGTCGAATCGTTCCTAAACTAGACAAGCATTGGAGAAGACTTCAAGTTTACTCATGCTAATGAGTCAACCACCCTGAATACCACTGACAAAACCATTAAGTCAGTCATCAAGTCAGTTGTCAAGTCTATAGTCAAGTCTATTGTTTACGATTTTGTGTCAGTGTTTGAGATTTTAAAATGTAACCGCAAGCATACGGATCAATGTAGCTACGGGTCGAACACAGGGAGAGCAGCCACTTTTGTTTTCTTTCAAAAATGCGAAAGTGAACTAATTAATGGTTGTGATCTAATTCTAATTACCGTCCTAAACATATGTATCTAAAATATTGTCCTAACTATTCGTCATCTAAGAATTTAAAGACGCAAGCCGCGTAATTAAAATTAAATAAATAAATAACTAAAAATAAATAACCCACACAATTAAAGAAAATAATAAAGGAAAAAAATGCTGAAATAAAAATCAAGTAAAAGAAAGTGGATAAAGCTAGAGAGAGACTCACAAGTAGGTTTCTCTACTTAGCCCGAAGGATGCATCATAATATGAGCTCCCCTACCTGACCAGAGAGTCACTCTACTTGGCTTTAGGGAAAGAGAGACAATTAAAATAAAAGCAATAACTTGATGGTTCTATGGCTAGGAGGGGCAAAGCCAACATATACACTAGCCATGAACCTTGGGGGAAAGGGATAGCAATAATGTAATGACCGAAATTAAAATCCTAAATTAAGAAAGAAAGGGTAGTCAGAAGAGGGAATGAGAGGGGGGAGAGAATACTACTGAAGGAGCCTACTTACTTGAACTTCATCCCTTGAACTAAAAACTTGATCGATTTGAGATACTACCAGTACTAAAAACCAGATCTAGAATAAACCAAATCTGAAATTTCTAGTACTAGAGAAAACAAATTTGAAGAAAAAAAAATTGAACTTGAAAGACATGCTTCATAGCTTGTTCTTGCCACCTAGAACTAAGCCTAGAACTAGAACTTGAAAATTACAACTTCAATTGTTTAAACAATAAAAATAAAAGACTGAATCAAAAACAAAAGTGCTTGCATTAATTGAATAAAAATAACTTACAAAAGTGTTTAAAGCATAAACCTAGAACTAGAGCTAGAGAAAGAGATAGAGCAACTAAGAAAAAACCCTAGAAGAATAATGAAGTGCCTCCTCCCCTTGTGTTAATTCTATTATATAGAGAATAGGGGAGGGAAGCTAACAATTTTAACTTCTAAAAAAAAAAAGTTTTTTTTTTCTTTTATCTTGTTGATGAAGTGGAGGAGAGAGGAGAGAAAACGTGTGGAGAGAGATCTCCCACGATTTTTCTTGCCTTTTTCTTCTTATTTTTTCTCCCTTTTTCTATTTTTCTCTCTTCTTGCACAAGAAACCCCCTTTGGCCGATTTTTCTTGCTTGGCTTTGGACAATATTCTATTTTAATAGGAAATTCCATCCATGCCCTTGTCTTTTCTTTTCTTTTTTCTTCTTTCCTATTTTTTCTCTTTATTTTCTCTTTCTCTTCAAATTTGCGTACAACTATCTTGGCCGACCTCCTTTAAGTGATAAGTAGGAGAGGGACAATCTTCTAAAAAAACCTCAACAAAATGGCAACTAAGAGGTTCGAACTTGAGACCTCCAAATAAGCAAGGGATTTTGCATACCACAACTCACCAACTACGCTAGGTAGTTGTTGTTACAAAAAATGAATCTTCAATCACTTAGGGATGTGGTCCATCGATCCTTGTCGGTATTTGGAATATTCCTTATACCCTTGGGACAACTGTAGATGGGTTGGTTCTGCATCTCGGTTCAGTTCTAATCCATTATTCTTTTTCTGACCCGAAAAGAATAATCACTTGTACGGTTGACCAAACGAATGTGTACTTGCAATTGAACACTTCCATCTTGCTCAGAATTTTGTCCTCTTCGTAACCATGAAAAGAAATAGGACCTCTTTATGTGTAAAATTGGAAATATAGCACCCGATAGTCCTTAAGGCCTTGAAAATATAAAACCTGCAAAAAGAGAGTAAAACCCAAGGTTGCTCCATTCTAAATATGTAAAATGCATGTTTTACTACACTAGATTTCACACATAAATGTGCTCATCAATCAGCCTCCCCTCTTGAGGAGAGTCCAAAGTCCTTGTATGTTGAGTATGTTACTCCTTTCATGAATGAAATTTCTAATTCCAAGTATGACTTGTGTCCTTTTTCTGATGATGATCTTAATAAATATCAAGAGTCAATAAAACAATGCAAACTAAAGAAATCCCAACCCCTCTGTGAGGATACTCAGGTTATTAATCTAAACATCGACCAATGTCTTTGAGAGGTAAAATTGGCACTACCCTTGACAACGGAGAAGTGGAACGGATGATTATCCTTCTGAAATAATTCGCCGAGGTTGCTTGGTCTTATGAGGATATGCTCGGTATAGATCCCGACATCGTACAACACCGATTGCCAACCTATCATAGGGAAAAACTGATAAAGTAGAAGCTCTGAAGAATGTGGCCAGAATGGAGTGAGAAGATCAGATAAGAAGTTGTGAAGTAGTGGAATGTATTTCTACAAGTGGTTAAGTACCCCCAATGGTTGGCCAACATTGTACCAGTACCGAAGAAAGATGGCAAGGTGCTAATGTGTGTGGATTTCCCAGATCTTAACAAGGTAAGCCCTAAAGATGACTTCCCATTACCTCACATTGATGTATTTGTGGACAACACAGTGGCGTATGCCTTGTTATCATTTATGGATAGATTCTCGGGATACAACAAAATAAGTATGCACCCAGAGGATCGAGAGAAGACAACCTTCACCACTCCATGGGGAACCTATTGTTACAAAGTGATGCCTTTTGGACTAAAGAACGCTGGGGTAACTTATTAGAGAGCAGCTATGGTCATATTGCATGACATAATGAGTAAAGATGTTGAAGTCTATGTGGACGACATGATAGTAAAGTTAAAAGAGCGATAGGGGCATATTCCCGCGCTAAGGTGGTTCTTTGAAAGAATCAAGAAGTATCAGCTAACGTTGAATCCTTAGAAGTGTGTATTCGTGGCAACAACATGACAGTTGTTAGGTTTCATGGTGAGTGAAAGAGGCATTGAAGTTGACCCTATCAAGATCAAGGCAATTCAGGAAATGCCCACACCTTGGACTGAGAAACAAATATGAGGATTTTTGGGTCACATCTAGTATATTAGCAGATTCATAGCTCAGTTGATTACAATCTGTGAACCAATTTTGAAGCTGCTGAAGAAGGATCAGCCCACTGAATGGAATGACCAATGCCAATAGGCTTTTGACAAAATCAAAGGATATCTCATGAACCCACTAGTATTGACACCGTCGGTGGAAGGTGAACCACTTCTATTGTATCTTTTCATAGGAGAATATTCCATGGGCTCATTGTAAGCACAGAAGGAGACAGAAAAGGGAGCAGAGTATGCCATATATTATCTTCGTAAGAAATTCTTAGAGTATGAGACACGGTACACATCTTTGGAAAGAACCTATGCTGCGTTGATTTGGGCAACGAAAAGGTTGTGACACTATATGGTTTCCTATTCAGTGCACTTGATCTCAAGGATGGATCCCATCAAATACCTCTTCGAGAAACTAGCCCTAATAGGAAGGATGGCTCATTGTTTACTTTTTCCATCAAAGTTTGACATCACCTATGTTACTCAGAAATCTATCAAGGGGCAGGCCATAGTCGATCATTTGGCTGCCCACCCCACAGACGATGGAAGATCCTTGGATGATGCCTTTCCCGATGAAGAAATCATAGAAATAGAGGAAGAAGACATAGCTAATGAATGGCAGTTATTCTTTGATGGAGTAACCAATCAAAAGGGATGTGGTGTGGGAATATTTCTTGTCACTCCCGATGGCCTTTATTTTCCTTCATCGTTCTACCTCAATTTTTCCTGTACCAACAATATTGCCGAATATGAAGCTTATGCTTTGGGGCTCAAAATTGCTTTGACTATTGGATTGAAAAGGATCAAGGTTTACGGCAATTCATCCATCATCATCTGCCAAATACAGGGAAAGTGGAAGACTAGAGATGAAAATTTGAATCCATATCAAGAACATCTGGAAAAGGTGGTTGAACACTTTGAGAAGATCTCATTCGAATACTTCTAGAGAGATAACAATAGGTTTGCTGATGCGCTTACAAACTTGGCATCCATGGTAGAATACAACCCTATGGCTAGGGTTTGACCATTCTTGGTGGAACAAATAAGCAAGCCCATTTATCACAATTCGGTGAACTCTCTCACTACGGATGGTTGGTCTTAGTTCGCTCACATAGTGGATTTCATCAGGGAAAGGAAGTACCTAGTTGAAGCAACTGATAGGAAAAAGAAATTTCTAAGGAGATATACCACCCAATTTATTCTTCAAGAGGATTTGTTATACAAGAGATCCTATGATGGAATATAGTTGTTGTGTGTGGATGAGGAGCAAGCCACAACCATCATGGAAGAAATTCATCAAGGTCTCTATGGACCTCACATGAATGCCAAGATGTTATCTAAGAAGATCCTCAAGCTAGGGTATTTCTGGAACACAATGGAAGCGGATTGTGTGGACTTTGTCAAGAAATACCACAAGTGTCAGATATTTGCTACCATCATACATATCCCACCAACAGAGTTGCATTCGCTTAGTTCATTTTGGCCATTCTCCACTTGGGGCATCAATTTCATTAGGAAGATCAAACCCAAAGCATCCAATGGTCACGAGTTCATCTTGGTAGCCATTGATTATTTCACCAAATGGGTAGAAGCTTAGTCATATGCAGTCCTCACGTCTGCTAAGGTATCCAAATTCATTCAAGAAAATATCATTTCTCAATATGGAGTACCTCAAGAATTGATATCAGATCAGGGATCCCATTTCTAGGGCAAGATCGATAAAATCTGCATAAAGTTCAGTATCAGAAGGCATCGCTCTACCACTAATAGGCCGCAGACCAATGTGGCAATAGAAGTAGCCAACAAAAACATCAAAGTCATCCTGTAGAAAAATGGCAGAAACACATAAGGATTAGGCTGATAAGTTACCCCTTGCCTTATGGGCATATCGGACTTCTGTACTATCCTCGACGGGGGCAACCCCTTTCTCTTTGGTGTATGGGATTGAGGCAGTTCTACCCATAAAAATCCTAGTACCATCCCTAAGGGTGCTTCTTGATAGTCAGCCATATGACGAGCTCTATTTTCTCGATGAAAGGCGTATGAAAGCCATGGATAATCTAAAGAAATATCAACTGAGAATGGCCAAGGCCTTTAACAAGAATGTGAAGCCCCGCCACACAGAGGAGAGTGAACTTATTCTTCGAGAATAAAGAGCCCCAATTCATGACCCAAGAGGGAAATTCAGGCCCAATTGGAGTGGCCCATTCATTGTCAAAGAGATTTTACTAGGCAAAGCTGTGAAACTTATAGACCACAACGGCAAAGAAATACCCAGATTGGTCAACATGGATCAACTCAAGAAATATTATGTCTAAAAGGGTGAATAGCTCAAACTACATCAGACCTGATTCCTCTCAAGGGATACAAAGGCAACTTGACATGTGCAAGTGTGGTCTCAACCATCTAAAGGCAATAAATTGGTTCCTCGATTAATAATCAAAGTATCTTAAAAGATCATCATAGTTTGTGTCCCCCAAGAATCTCCATCTGGCATGCAAGGCCATTAGGAATCTGTCAGGTCCCAAAGATTCCAGAAGAAGACTACCAGGTGAATGTCTACCCCTCCCTAGAGGTCACTGAAGAGACACTGACCAACAACAAACAATAGAAAAGAATGGGTCACCTGTGCCATGTTACCAGTGTTCACCCCCAGGTCGGTTCTCCACCATCGTGCATTGATCTCACCAAGGTGGATATGTCTCTAATCAGCTGTAATGTCGATGCCTATCAAGTCTGCGAACTCCCTAACCGTCAGAATCTCACGAAGAATCAAGGGTCTCCCCCCGAATGGTATGCCCGTCAAGGCATAAAAGCATAGAGGCGTGATGGTGATCTCACCAACAGGAAAATGAAAGGAGTGAGTACTCGGCCACCATCGCTCCATCAAGGCCCCTACCGGTGCTAGACTGAATTTTTGGGTCTCTATAAAAGCTAAATGACTTAGGCAGAATGAATTAACCATCTCCTTCACTCTACGAGGAAGTATTCTGTACCAAGACCAAACCATGTTCGGTGGCTATACAAGGCCAAGGTGGGTGGTACCCTCCCTTCATGCTAATGGAAACAAAAAAAAAAAAAATAATAATAATAATAAAACAAAACAAAATTAAATAGATAATGAATGAAATGTAAAGACTTACCTAAGAACCCTATACGGAGTTGCAGATATGGTTTCGACTCTTATGGAGAGTCTGTCCAGAGTACCAATCGGCCAGGCCCTCATCCCTTTGAGAAGAACTACTATAACCCTCCAACTAGATTTTTTCACAAGTCTTTCTCTTTCTTTTTTCAGCCATATTTTCTAAAATCATAAAAAAACCTAAGAAGTTTTCCAATTTACACAAAAACCCACAAGGATGTCAAATTCTCCAAATGACTCTTTCTTCAAGAACTATGAAGATCTTCAAGAGAAATATGAAGAACTTCAAGGAAACCCTGAAGATCATCGAAAAATTTTAAAGAAACCCAGGAAAATGCGAAATGGTTCAGATCTTCGAGAAGATTCTAAAAACCCAAACTCACTCAGTCACAAATTGTTCCCCACTTAGAAAAGTTAGAATGAGAAATAAAAAAAGGACGGGGGACCATTTTATGGGTCAAAAAATTCATTTTCCAAAAAAAAAAAAAAAGATTTTTTTTTTTAGATTCCAATCCCCAAGGTGCAAATCAAAGATTCTTACCACCAAATACCAAGTTCAAAATTATTTTTGTGATAGTTGTAAATACGCATGGGAAGTAAAAGTCAAAGGGAAGGTAAAAATTCATGTGATAGTTGAAAATTCAAATTTACTTGAAAATGGAAAGTAAAAAATAAAAACGGTAAAACTCACAGTCATGTGGTAGGTGGAAATTATATCACATCAAAGTGGAAGGTAAAAATCAAAGGGAGAGAAAAATTCAAATTCATGTGGTAGGTAAAAATTATATCACATGGAAAAGACGAAAGTAAAAGTTAAAATTTTATTAATGGGTAAGGAATTCTTCATAGTCAAAATTCAAAATACAAAGCCAAAAAGCAAGATTCCAAATCAAAAGCAAGGAGCAAGATTTCAAATCAAAAAGCAAAATCAAGATTCTAAATCAAGAGTCAAATTTCATGATTCAAGGGCTTAAACCCAAGTGGCCCAATTTCATTGACCCGGCCTCAAATGGCCCAATCTCTTTGTATCAGCTCCGAGTGACCCGATCTCATAGACCAAATCCCTAGGACTAGCGGATGGAAGTCCAGCCTAGGAAGAACATTTTTCATGCACTAACATCTTCTTCAGGGAGAGCTTAAATCTCTGCAAATGATGGATCAATCCCTAGGACTTGCGGATGGAAGTCCAGCCTAGGAAGAACATTTTTCATGCACTAACATCTTTTTCAGGGAGGGCTCAAATCTCTGCAAATGATGGATCAATCCCTAGGACTGGTGGATGGAAGTCAAGCCTAGGAAGAACATTTTTAAATACTAACACCTTTACAGATTGGAAGAACAACGAATTTCTTTCCTACAATCGATAGCCCAGGTAAGTTCTCAACTTTAAAGTACTCAAGAGATATTACCTATTGCATTTTCAACTCCGTCATCGATAAGCAAAATAAAAGTAGTATATGCTCTAGGTGACAAAATGTGGTCATTCTTTTCTTTGCCCTTCGGCCGTTGGCAGTAGCCTCGGCCAAAGAGGGACCTTTTGTAGACACCCAATTTTGTCACCCTCCTCCGGCTATAATGAGATGCGAATCTTGGACACAACTTTCGACTTTCGATCAATAGAGATGATGATTGACTAGGAAAACCCTGAAAACCTCATGTGGGAAAGAAGATGGTCCAATTTTGACTTTTTATATATACAAAGTAATCTGGTTAAGATGACCGTACAGATGGATAGTAATCAAAAATACAATTCTAACGATATATGGCACGTCAAAATCAGACCGTCGGATCTCCCGCAGTCTTCCCTGAAAATTTATATTTTCCCGTATGTATGTCCTCCACACTGGCAAGCCTGCTGGAAACCTAAAAAATTCCCCACCTACCCAAATACCCTAAATTCATCCCCTACCTAAAAACCCTGGAAACCCCACGTGAGATAGAAGAGGGTCCAATTTTAGCTTTTAATATATAGAGGAATCCGATCATAATGACCATACAGATAGATAGTACTCGAAAATACAATTATGACGATGTATGGCACGTCAAAATCGAACAATCGGATCTCCCATAATTGTCATTGAAAAATCACATTTTCTGCCAGCCAGCCAGCAGGTCAGCTTGCACACATGTTGGGTGCGCTGGCCAGCAGGCCAGCCTGCACACATGCTGTGCGCACTGGCTAGTCGGCCAACATCCCTACACACATCCCAGCATGCTACCCCATGTGCCCCCATGTGCTGTCCCATGCACCTTCGCGTGCTGCACACCTCGCGCACAAGCAAGCCAGCCCCCTCGTGCATAGGCCAGCCCTTGCACTATGCCTACCCAACCCTTGCACCATGCCTACCCACCCATGCACCACTGCCCACACACCCTTGCACTATGCCTTCCCACCCATGCACCTATGCCTGTCATGCCCTATTCACCTCAACCCAGCCTTGTGAGCTGCCGTCGATGGCCGAGATTTGTGTTCCAAAATCTCTTCACCCATTTGTCCGTATGCACTACCCCACTAGTGTACCCTACATTGTAGCCTCCCATTAGTCCAAAAAACCCACTTTTTGCCCCATTGGTTAAAAAATTCTCTCTCCTGCCATTAGTCTAAAAATCCACTTTTAGCCAATTGGTTAAAAAATTCTCTCTCCTCCCATTAGTCCAAAAACCGACTTTTTGCCCACATCACAACCCCACAACCACCCTTTGGCCAGGAAATTACCCTTTCCCTCCACATTGGTTTAAGGATCCTATAAATACCCCCCCTTTGGTTTTACACACCAACATCACAACCCCACAACCACCCTTAGAGAGAGAAGCTCTGCCCTCTCTCCTCCTCCCCTCCCCCTTTAAGTTTCTTTGGGTCTTCGAAGAGATCTTCGTCAAAATCCGAAATCTTGTTTGGATCTTCGAAGTGTTCTTTGGGATTTTGAAGATCTTTAATCCAAGTTTTAGTTCAATTCATTTTTTTACCAAAAATAGTATGTTTTGAGCCTCCCTCCTTTGAGTGTTCTTGGTTTTTACCATAAGTAGAAATCCCTCCCCCCTTGAGGTTCTTCGTGTCTATGAAGAGATCTTTGTTAAGATCCAGAGTTCTGTTTGGATCTTCAAAGTGTTCTTTGGGGCTTTGGGGATCTTCAATCCATTTTTAACTCAATCTATTTCTTTCCAAAAATAGTTGTTCCTAGCTGAAGCTTTGGCCGAGTGCCACCTCAGCCTAGCCCTCTCATAGCCTATCCTCAATGGAAACTCTATCCGAGTGCCACCTCAGCCTAGCCCTCCCATAGTCTATCCCCAGCGGAAGCTTTGTCCGAGTGCCACCTTAGCCAAAACCCAAAGGTAGCTCATCCCTAGTGGAAGCTCTGTCCGAATACCACCTCATCCAAAACCCGAAAGTAGCTCCTCCCTAGCAGAAGCTTTGTCGGAATATCACCTCAGCCTAAGCTCAAAAATAGTCTTCCCTAGCTGAACCTCTGTCCGAATTCAAAACCAAAAGTAATCCTTCCCAGCTGAAACTCTGCCTGAATATTATCACAGCCAGCATCTCTTGAGAAAGGAAGTTGGAGGTTAAGACCATCTTCCCTTGAGCCAGGAGAATCCAAAAACCAGCTCGTACTAGCATCAACCAGGGGATCCACCCCTTTTAACCCGAAACAGGGGTCAAGCTCAGTTATAATTTCTTACCCAAATTAGCATAATGTAGACTTTATATTGACCTTGTTTTAGTATATATAATCATTTAAATTCAGTCAATGTACATATATGTGATAACTTAGCCATGCATGCGGAATAAGAATAATCGTGGAAAAAGTTCGTTCTTAAGCATCTAGTAGGAAGACCAGTTGAACCTAGCAAATTGGGTGCATAACACCTTCCCAGTTTTGTAACCTGACACTTACCCCAAACCTCAGACCAACTTTCAATCTTTCTCGAATTGACCCCAAACCCCTTTTGCATGATCTCAATCCCCGTATTAAACCATCATTAAATCCCCGTCTCGAATGATGAACTTTACACTTTTGTGAAATATGCATCCACATATCTCCGAGCGGTGGTACAGTGGTACGAGGCTCGCAAGCAAAGCACACATGGCACACCCCTCCCTCATGAAAGAGAAGGAGAAAGAGAGGAGAGAGGATGGGATGCAAGTCCTTCCCCCCCCCCAAAAGGGGAAGAGAAGATATATCATCTTCTGGCCGCTACCCTCACAATATGCAAGTTCATTTTATTACCTTAAACCACCTACACATCACATCTAAGTCATAGGTCATGTGATACTTCAAACAACAGTGCACGTATACCTCGGGTATAAGCCGCTAACCCCATCCCTTGATACACCCATAGGGTTACCAAAGAAGGCCATCCATGGGTACCAGAAAAGTAAATGGACCTTACCCTGCATTAATTTAAAAGTAGTACTATTGGGCCTCTTATTATATCACCAAAGTTGTCGACCGTCCAAGTGATTGATCGGGAGTACTTCTAACCACCACCATTAATACACAACATCGGGCTTCCCCCTAGTGATATACCCAACACCTAAACCCTGCTGAGAAGGGTCGTAGCACAAGGATATGTCATTCCTAACCGCATGCTCCTATGTGAGATAGTACGACTACATAATACCACCACATCCCATTCCATGGGCCACCAATGTATTCATGTCCAAGCCGACTATGGCATCTAGTCTAGCAATGCATCTGTAGACACCAAAATTTTTCACCCTCCCCTGGCTATGATGAAATATGGATCTTGGACATGACTTCCAGCTTCCACCCAACAGAGATGCTAATGGAAACATTCCCCACCCGAAACCCTGGAAATCCCCATGCAGGAGAGAGGAAGGTCTAATTTTGACATTTTATATATGAAGGAATCTGGTCAAGATGACCATACGATAGTGCTCATAAATATGATTTTGACAATATATGACACGTCAAATTTGGACCGACGAATCTCCCGTAATCATCTCTGAAAAAATACACTTTCCCGCACGTATGCCGCGCACATGGATTGTCCCGTTGGAAACCTAAAAAAAATCCCCTACCTATCCTAAACACCCTAAATTTCATCCCTTACCTACCTAGATAACCCAGAAATCTCTTGGACCTGAAACACTAGAAATCTTACACGGGAGGAAAGAGGGTCCAATTTTGACTTTTTATATATAGAGGAATCCGATCAGGATGACCATACGGATGGATAGTGCTCGAGAATATGATTCTGACAATATATGGCACGTAAAAATTAGACCAAAGGATCTTTTGTGATCGTCACCGAAAAACCCATAATCGCACACGCTACGCGCGTTGACCAACAGGCTAGCCCGTGGCCCTGCCTGCACCAAGCCATGCCTAGCCTACCATACACACCAAGCCCTACCCAGCCTGCCATGCACCCTAAGCCATGCCTAGCAGACCTGCTCCCCCGTAGGCCATTACTCGCACCCCCTTCATACTTAACCTATGCCCCTACAGACCATAACCCGAGCCCCCGCTGGCCATAACCCGTGCCCCCTCCGTACATGACCCATACCTCCATAGGCCATGACCCACGCCCCCTCCGTATATGACTTGCACCCTTGCAGGTCATTACCCATGACCCCACCCCTCCGTACATGACTTGCACCCCCACAGGCCATGACCCATGCCCCCTCCGTACATGACCTGCTCCCCCGCAGGCCATAACTTGTGCCCCAGCGGGCACATGCCTGTGCCTATACCCTTTTGCTTGTGTGCTGGCCAACAGGCCAGCCTATGCGCGTACGCGTCCTGCTAGCATGCCAGCCCACACACATACAAGCATTGGCTACTACCCATACATGCCTGTGCTCACTGCCCATGCACGTACCCCCTTTGCCAGCTGCTACCCATATACCCCCATGCCATGATGCCATGTCATGCGCCGCACACCCACATGCCACTAGCCGTGCACCATGCTCTGCACACCCATGACATTTCCTGTATTGCCTACTCTCCTACACTGACCATGCCTCGTGCACTTTGGCCTAGTCCTGTGCATTGCCATCAATGGCTAGGATTGGTATTACCCTGACTTGATGGGTGAAGAAATCCCCCTTCACCCACTCAAAGCCAAAAAAAGAACCCATTTTTTGCTAGTATCTCTCTCTCCCGAACAACACCCCTCTTTACCTAGTGGAAAAAACCCTCCCCACCCATTTTGCCTTTAAAACCCTCTTTTTCCCATTGGACAAAAGCCCTACCTCCTCACTTTAGGTAAGACCCCCCTTTCGTCCATTGGATAAAGAGGTTCCGCCTCTCTTATTGGCTGGAAAAAACTATAAATATCCCCTACTTTAGATTTCACACACCAAAATCCCCCTTCACTCTTTCATAGTAAAATTTTCCTCCCCTCCCCCTCCTGATTTTCTTCTGATCTTTAGAGCGATCTTCATCAAGATTCGAAAACTCATTCGAATCTTCGAAGTGTTCTTTGGGATCTTGAAGATCTTCAATCCAAATTCTTAGTTAGATCCAATTTTTAGCCAAAAATAGTATGTTCTTGAGCCACCTTCCTTGAGTGTTCTTGAATGTTCTTGAGTGCTCTTGAGCATTCTTGAGCTTTCCTAAGATAGAAACCCCCCCCTTTTTTTTTAGGTTCTTCGGGTCTACGAAGAGATCTTTGTTAAGATCTAAAACTCCGTTCAGATCTTCAAAGTGTTCTTCAGGACTTTGGAGCTCTTCAATCCATTTTTAGGTCAGCCCATTTCTTTTCAGAAATAGCCGTTCCTACCTGAACCCCTATCCAAGTGTCCCTGGAATATTTTCTGAAATAGCCATTCCCAATGGAAGCTCAACCGAAGTGCCACCTCAGCCTAGCCCTCCCTTAGCCTATCCCCAGCGGAAGCTCTACCAAAATGCCACCTCAGCCTAGCCCTCCCTAAGACTATCCCCAGAAGAAGCTCTGTCGAAGTGCCACCTCATCCTAAACCCAGAAATAGCCTTCCCTAGTCGAAGCTTTGTCTAAATCCAAATCCAAAAATAGCCTTCCTTAGTAGAAGTTGTTTCCAAACCCCAATCCAAAAGTAACTGTTCCTAGCCGGACCGCTATCCGAATACCATCACAATCAGCATCTCTCAAGAAAGAAAGTTGGAGGTCAAGACCATCTTCTCCTGAGCGAAGAGAATCCAAAAGATAGTCCGAGCCGATACTAATCAGGGGCCACCCCTCTTGATCGAAAACAGGAGTTAAGTTCAGGCATAATTTCTCAACCAACTTGTTATAGTGTAGACTTTATACAGACCTTGTTTTTGTGTATATAGTAGTTTGAATTCAATTAATGTATATATATGTGATAACTTAGCTATACATGTGGAATAACAATAATTATGGAAAATGTTCGTTCTCAAGCATCTAGCAAGAAGATCAGTTGAACCAGGTAGATTGGGTGCCTAACACCTTCCCAACTCTATAACCTGACACTTACCTAAATCTCTGGACCAGACCAAATTTTGGGCCATTTTCTCAGGAATCGGGGCCCACCCCCAGGTCCTAGGCCCATAACCCTAGGTGGTGACTCCAAACCCCATTTATATGATCCCAATCCCCGAATTGGACCATCATCAAACCCTTGTCTCAAATGACAAATTTTATACTCTTACGAAATAGGGCTCCACGTATCTCCAAGCGGCGAAATAGTGGTGCAGGGCCCGCAAGCAAAGCACACACGACACGAACCCCTCCCCTCACATGAAAGAGGAGAGAGGAGAGAGGTCAGGATGCAAGTCCTTTTCCCCCCAAGGGAAGGGAGACAATCTCAGTCCATCTCCGACCGTGACCCTCACACTGGCTACTCCACTCAGGATAAATGTCAAGCTTCCGATACTTGATGCTACCTTTAAATGCAAGAATATTTTCCACCACATTTGTTTAAAAACATGTCTAGCTAACCCCATGTTTGTAATTGTATTCACTAACTGCATCATGCATCGTGCTCAAAGTGAAATCATTTGGTGAGAGAGTCCCTATCATGCCCGCACCATCGAGGAGGTCAGTGCATGTCATGGAGAGTACTCTAAGAGCAAATGATACCCGCTTCTTGTAGAAGAATAAAAGGTATCATAAAACAGCGAGGATGTTGTATTTGTACCAGCACCCTCTGGGAGCTTTGTGCACTTTATAACATTCTGAGATCGAATGCATCATCAAACGGTAAGGATGTCCATATTTATGTTAGTACCCTCGGGAAGGTCCAAGTCTCTTACGCATTTTGAAATCGAATGATGGTTACCCTACATTACACTTTTGCACATAATCACTTACGGTTCCACCACCCCGTGGCCAATTGCTAAACCTCTTGTGTAGTTAAGAGTAACGGACAAGGAAGTCACCCCCTTGATCTCATACCTATAGGTATATCAAAAGGATCACGTACCTTACATATATAGATCCTATTAAGGAAGCCTTGTCAGTCCTATTACATCCACTGCATGCTCGCATCATGTAGAAAATAGATGAAGAGGCTAGGAGCGCCACAAGCTAACTATAGGACTTGTTTGCGGTCTTGAAAAGGAATGTTCTTATAGTATATTCCTGTTGTAAAGAATTACTTTTCTAAGTGGGTTTCGGATAGAAGGTGTCCCTCCTCCTTAAGGAAAAGGTCCAGATACGTGACTCAGGGGCAATCCCGTCATAGTCACATCAAGTCCCTAGAATTCTCGAGAAATTTGGAGGAAGGACATCTATTGGGAAAAAGAGATTACATGGAATATCTTATGGGAATATTCTTGACAAGTCATTTGTATGAATCTCCTGATTATGACATTGAGTATCCACTCCCTATCATTAAGTGGACTAACTTTGGATGGATCATTGGTTGTTAATCTAGTGAATGTGGGAACAAGGGGTTTGAAATTCAAGAATCCTAAAATAAACCACTTTTCATTCAGGTACAATTCCACTCCTCAAGTATTCTCCATGGTCCTTTTGGACACGTCAGGGTAATCGATTGACTCATTTAAGTCTAGTATCACCTCCATCATCTCTCCAAGATTGTCTACCACCAAGTGATTATAACCCAGTTCACATGGATCCACCCAACATGGAAGCACCGAAACAAGCGTGGGTCCAACCAGTAGAGACATTGCAAGCTACAGTTGCTGAAGTCAAGAATGGACTAACTCAAGTGTTGCACTTGTTATGGAACCTACCCAAGACCGCTCTTGGGGTTAACACAACTCCTCCTCCAGCAGAGTCAAAACCAACTAGGCCTATAGATCATCAAGGGACTTCCTTCAGGGATTCCCCTCTTGTTGTAATTAATGATGAAGAAGAGGAATTTGTGGCATATGTTCAAAAGGAGCCTCCAGAGATAGAAAGGGAAAGGAAAATGAGAGAACAATTAGAGAAGCTTGAGGATATGATCTGAGTAGGGAAAAGTCTAGAGAGTCATAGAGTAGATTATGATAAGATGAGCTTCTTTTCTGGGGCAAGAATCCCTAAAAAGTTCAAGTGTCAAACCAACAGATTTGATGGGTCAAGGGATCCTAAGGCTCATTTAGAGGTATTCCTCAGTATCATGAAGATATGGCAAATTTTTTACAATCAGATGAGATAGGTATTCATGTCAACATTATCAGAATTAGAACTAAGGTGGTTAACACAGTTGGAATCGACACGGACACAGAATTGGGCGGCAATAGTGAAAGTCTTCACTAAACAGTATCCCCACAACACTGAAGTAGATAAGGAACATTGAGAGCTCAAAACCTTGAGACAAAAACCTAGAGAAGGGTTTACCACTTTCTTAACAAGGTTCAGGAACAAGGCCGCCAGATGGTAGATCGACCTTCTGAAGCAAACCAAGTAGAAATGTTGATTGAGAACTTATCGAAGCCTTATTATGATGTTCTCTACTGTCAACATCTGTAGACTTTTGATGCCTAATAGTCACTGGCACATGTGTGGAGAACAGATTTCTAAGAGAAGCCCAGTGTCAAGGATCTTCCCAAGATGTAGCGAAGGACACCAAAATCGGACGTGGAAAGAATCCTGAAACCAATATGATGGGTGCAGTCCAACAGTCAATATCATCTGCAACCACTTCTCCTTCACAGTCATTTGTAATACGATTAAATGCTCCCTCCCAGAGGGCCCCGCATCCAAGAAGGTAGTTTTCTGATTTGGGAATGCCTATAACGGCAGCATATAAGAAGTTAAAGAAATAGGGATTGCTAGGGTTAGTGGCCCCAAGAGTAATCAGCAACCCTCCCCCACCTTGGTACAAAGATTGTGAGTATTGTGCTTACCATACTCAGAAGGGAAATACTACTAAAAGATGTCTAGCTTTACAGTATGCAGTTCAAAATTTGATAGACAACGGGACTGTTGAAGTCGAGGCCAAACATCCTCCCAATGGTATTACCAACCCACTCCTTGATCATGCAACAGTCAATGTATTAGAGGAACAATCAACAGAAAGTGATCTAACTCAACTCATTATGCCACAGGCTTGAAGAGATCACTTAAATGTCATGGGAGGTAGGACCAATGTCACGAAAACCCCTGGGAAAGAAGAGCCATTAGGAGAAGAGTCAAAAGATGAGGATCAGATGCTCGCCTTCCCTCCTTCATCACCGGCCCCAGAAGAGGAATCCACCATCTCATACCATCCACCTTTGCCATTGTCTTCCCTCTCACCATACCATCAGAGAGTAGGAACCCATTCATCATCCTATCACCCACTATCTTCATCAGAATACCCTACCTCTCATATTTCATCACCTTCATACCACCCCACCTCATATCCCTCATCACCCTCATACCAATTCCACTCTCAAGGTTTAGTATACAACCCAAAAGAAGGATGGATGGATGGGTACAATGGGAAGGATATACTTGTACTACTAGATTCCCCAAAGATGACCTCATCAACAGGATCAGTGAATGCCTTAGGGGAAGACCAAGATAATGATCCTACTTCCTATGATTTGGCCCACCATACCTCAGGAGGATAACCTGGAGAACATTGAAGAAGTCGCAAATGATCTCCTCAGAGCAGTAATGGCATTGGTAGTGGGAGAACAAATCAAGGAGCACACTTCCTTAATCCGTGATACAAAAGATGATACTGGAATAATAGAAGTAGCATTGGTTGAAGTGGGTTCTCCTCTAACAACCCTACAACAATGATCCAATCAGAGAAGGCCCCAAGCCCCCGGGTACTCCTGAAGAGAGAATGGGAAAAGAAGATAAGACTCATCTGGAGTTTGCAACTTTCCATCCATCTGAAGAACCACATCTGTTCGTTTCTACAAAAACCAAGAGCTCATGAGCTACATGAGCTCAAGCCTTGTCCTTTCAGAGGAAGATGTGTATATACGAAGCAAAAGAAGAGCACAAAGAATGATGGTCTGCATGCACTATGCCCAAATCAACTGTAATGTGAAGACCCATGATGGTGGTCAAAGATGTGACTAAGGCACCAGGATGGATTCAATCAGTAGGCTTGAAAAGTTGGACTTTATAGAAAGAAGTTTAAGCAGCCTTCACTAATCCACATCGTTCAAAAAGTTCAGCTTTAAGGAATATGAGTTGGATCAACTCGTTTTTGTGAAGAAACAAGTATCTGATATCAGCACCATTAGAGAAATAGTAGCAACTTTCTCAGAAGGAGAAGAAAGCCCTTTGCCACACCTCCTCATCCGTCAAGCCACTGAATCACTCCTGAACTAGACAAGCATTGGAGAAAACTTCAAGTTTACTCATGCTACTGAGTCAACCAACCTGGATACCACTGACAAAAGCATTAAGTCAATTGTCGAGTCTATAGTTGAGTCTGTTGTTTATGATTTCATGTAAGCCTCCGCTCTCGAGGCAAGTCCAGAGTCTTTGTATGTCAAGTCTGTTACTCCTTTCATGAATGAAATTTATGATTCCAAGTATGACTTGTCTCCTTTTTCTGATGATGATCTTAACAAATATCAAGAGTTAATAAAATAGTGCAAATCAAAGAAAGCCCAACCCATCCATGAGGATACCCGAGTTATTAACCTAGGAGCTGACCAATGCCTTCGAGAGGTAAAAATTGGTACCACCCTGGATGGCAAAGCAGCAGAACAGATGATTAGTCTTTTAAAGGAGTTTTTTGAAGTCTTTGCTTGGTCTTATGAGGTTATGCCTAGTATAGACCCTGATATCATGCAACATCGATCGTCGACCTATCCTGGGGCAGAACCTATAAAACAAAAGCTCCAAAGAATACGGCCAAAATGGAGTGAGAAGAGATTGTGAAGCAGTGGAATGCAGGGTTTCTACAAGTGGTGAAGTTCCCCCAATGGTTGGCTAATATAGTACCAGTGCCAAAGAAAGATGGCAAGGTTATAATGTGTTTAGACTTTCGAGATCTTAAGAAGGATACAATCAAATGAACACACACCCAAAAGGTCATAAGAAGATAGCCTTCACCACTCAGCAGGGTCCTTATTGCTGCCAAGTGATGCCCTTTAGATTGAAGAACGTCGGGGCAACTTATCAGTTACATGAACCATTCTTGGATCAAGGATCCCATTTCTGGGGCAAAGCTTCAAGAGGCACCAGTCCGTCACCTACAAGCCACTAACCAAGTGAGGTAGTGGAAGTAGTTAACAAGAATGTCAAAGCCACCCTTCAAAAAAAAAAAAGAGAGAGAAGAGAGAAATTGGCTGAGACTCATAAGGATTAGGCAGACAATTTGCCACTTGCTTTGTGGGCATATCAGACTTCTATACGATCCTCAACTGGGGGCAACTCCTTTTTCATTGGTATATGGGGTTGAAGCAGTACTACTAGAAGAGATTTTGGTACCACCTTTCAAGGTATATTTGGATAACTGGTTACCTAAAGGAGAATAGGTGAAGGGCAGGCACGATGAACTTAATGTCCTCGATAAAAGGCATATGAAGGCCATGGATAATTTGAAGAAATATCAATTGAGAATGGCAAGGGCCTTCAACAAGAATGTAAAGTCCTATCACATAGAGGAGGGTGAACTTGTTCTTTGAGAACAAAGACCCCCAATTCATGACCCAAGAGGGAAATTCAAGCCCAACTAGAGTGGTCCATTCACTGTCAAAGAGATTTTACAAGGAAAATCTGTGAAACTCATAGACCACAACGACGAAGAAATACCCGGACTGGTCAACATGGATCAACTCAAGAAATATTATGTCTAATAGGGTGAATAGCCTGAACTACGTCAGACCTGATTCCATTAGAGGGATACGTAGGAAACTTGACATGTGCAAGTGTGGTCTCAACCATCTCAAGGCAATGAATTGGTTCCTAAATTAATAATCAAGGTATCTTAAAAGATCATCATAGTTTGTGTCCCCCAAGAATCATCATTTGGCATGCGAGGCTATTAGGTATCTGTCATTCACCTATTGGTCCATCGATTCTTATCCAGAATTCTATCCCCCAAGAATCGTCATTTGGCATGCAAGGCCATTAGATATCTGTCATTCACCTATGGTCCGTTAAATCCTTATTCAGGATTCCATCTCCCAAAAGTCACCACCCAGCACCAGTTTATCAAGGCCAGTTTGTTCCCCATCCTTGATTAGTAAAAAAAAAAAAATAGAACTTGATGCAACAGTGGTAAAGGTTTGGTTGTGTCAATAGTTAATGAGTAATGCTTTGAAAAATCGTCACACCTTATTTTTTCTCGTGACAACTACAAGATGAGATGTTGAGGAAATGGACCTTGGACATGAGCATAGTGACAACGAGACCACTAGAATCCATTAATACGTCAATGATTGGCCGAATTGGGTGTATTGAACTACATCACCATCTGCTTCATAGGTGCCTCAGCATTAGGATGCCGACCTTTATATATTTCGGTTTGGGTTGGTGGAGATCTGTCCAACTTTCAAGGAGTTCCGAGTTTATATGTTATCTTCACCAAAGGGCATGTTGATTCAAGCATCTTTGGAGAAAGATCACTCCAAAGGGATTCAATTTTGGATAGGAAAAAGAGGAGATGAAGCAATTCGTATGATATGGAAAGATTGACATTTTTAAGGTGGTTAGGAGCTTCATTCAATACCTACCACTGGGAGGAATTTATCAGCAAAAGGTCACAAGATGCTTATCTACTGTGAATAGCTCGCTATGCTCTCCAAACTCTGGGATGTGGTGCACCAAATGCCCTGATAAGAAGTGATAAAGCAATTGAAGAAAGGAAGAGATATCATTCCCACAGTCCTTACAAAGACATTCAAAGGACTTGATGACATGAGCCGTAGCCATAGGTTTGGGCTTGATCATTATCATGAAAATTCTGTCATTTTCCAACTCTGGCTACTTGACAAGTTGAAGCTAAGTGGGCCGTTAGATGGACGTCAGCCAGGGCTCTTAGTTGCCAAGAAAGGAGGGAAGCCCCAGAATTCAAACTCATTGATGATTGTAGAGAATACCCACAAGGAAGAACTGCGGACATTGCATGGAAGTGCCCAGAAAAGCCATAAGAAGATTTTCTGATAAAGACCCCTAGCTACAACTACGTTAGGTTGATGGGATTGACTCATACGTCTTTTTCTTTGCCTACGTACATTAGCTGACAATATGGGCTTGAGGCGATGGACCCAGAGGAGTTAGTGAACTTCCACCTACCCCAAGAGTTGTCTCCCCACCTTGTTACTTACGTATCTTGTCTGTAGTAGGAAAGTTGTTTCCTTCCAATATAATTCACTTGGTAATAGAATGAGGTGATGTTTGGTTTATTAGCGTCATTCTGTTTATTCTAATGAAGATTTGAGTTGTGGAATTAATCGTGCCTTAAAATTTAAACTCCTGAACTCAAAAAAAAAGAAGAAAAAAAAAGAAACATGGGGAGGGAAAAAGAAAAAGAAAAAAAGCAAAATTTGTGTTTTGCAGGAACAACAGAAATAGATCTCTAGGGATCACCATCCTCATCTGTGCCATATTCGGACCTACTTACGGAAGTCATCAAGTTACTAGATGTAACAGTATCATGTGCTGACCGCAAACTCGCCAGCTGTGTTGTGAGGTCCTCAATCTAGGTGGCCTGATCAGCATTCTATTCCCTCAGAGAAGCAACCCACCCATCCTGGGAGGCACAAAAAATGGTCAAACCAAGGAGTAATAATAAAAATAAAATCAAAGATATAAAAAAAATGTGAAAATCCCCACCCTCAATACAAAACTCAAAAAAAAAATCAATCAAATCAAAATTCAAAAAAAAATCAAAAGAAAATTTTTTAATCAATAATCAAAATCCAAAATTCAAAACAAGATGCAAAAATCAAACTTTAAAGTTCAAAATCAAAACCCAAAAATAAAAAAAAAAAATCAAAAATCAAATTCATATCAAATTTCAAAGGTCAAGAATCAAAGATCAAAAATCCAAAAAAAAAATAAAAAAAAGATTCAAACATCAGAATTCCAGTTCCAAGGTGTAATTTAAAAGTTTTTACCACCAAAAAGAGAAATTCAAAAATAAATCCTCGTGGTAGGTAAAATTGTGCTCACATGGCAAGTAAAATCTACTTGGTAAATAAAAACACATGAAAGTGAAATTGGTAGATGAAAAGTCAAAATTGGTGAGGTAGATGGAAATTACCACACAAAGATTTCAAGTAAAAAAAAAATCCAAAAAGCAAGATTCCAAATCAGATATTAAAATTCAAGTCAAAAAATCCAAAAATAAGATTCTAAATCAAACATCAAAATTCAAGTAAAAAAATCTAAAAAATAAAGATTCCAAATCAAGAACCAAAAGTTCAAGACCCAAATGATTAAGAACCAGGGGCTTAAACCCAATGGTCCAATCTTATTGACCCGGTCCTAGATAGACTAGCTCAGTTCTAAAGAACCCACCTAGAAGACTAGATAGCCCAGCCTGGTTCAAAAGAACTCGCTTAGAAGACCAGATAGCCTAGCCCGATTCGAAAGGACCCACCTGGAAGATCAAATTGCCCAGCCTAGTTTGAAAGTACCCGCCTGGAAGACCAAATAGCCCAGCCCAGTTTGAAAGAACTAGCCTGGAAGACCAAATAGCCCAGCTATGTTTCAAAAGGACCTGCCTGGAAGACCAGATAGCCCATCCCGGTTCGAAAGTACCCACCTGGAAGACTAGATAGCCTAACCTGGTTCGAAAGAACCCGCCTAAAAAACAAGATAGCCCAGATCGGTTCAAAAGGACCCACCTGGAAGACCAGATAGTCTAGCCCGGTTCAAAAGAACCCGCCTGGTTCGAAAGAACCTACCTAGAAGACCAGATAGCCTAGCCCAGTTTGAAAGAACCTACCTGGAAGACCAAATTCCCTAACCTGGCACATGTGAAGCCCAGCTAAGGAAAATCAAAAAATCAAATGTTTTTACTTGTTGCAAGATTAGAAGAGCAAAAAATTTCTCTCTTGTAAGCATTGGTCTCAGATAGTCTAGATTGGTTCGAAAGATCCAGCATGGAGATTAAATTCCCTGACCTGAAACATGTGAAGCCCAACTAAGGAAAACCCAAAAATCAAATACTCACATCTTTTGCAGGATTGGAAGAGTAGCGAATTTCTTTCCTACAAATCGACGACTCAGGTAAGTCCTAAACTTCAAAGTAGCTAAGAGATATTACCTGTTGCATTTTCAACTCCGTCATTAATGAGTAAAATGACGGCAGTGCATGCTTTGGGTGACAAAATGTGGTCATTCTTTTCTTTGCCCTTCAGCCGTTGGCACAAGCCTCGGCCAAAGAGGGGCATTCTGTAGACACCTAATTTTGTCACCCTCCTCTGGCTATGATGAAATATGGATCTTGAATGCGACTTCTAGCTTTCGACCAACAGAGATGCTGATGGAAACATTCCCCTACCCAAAACCCTAGAAATTCCCACGCAAGAGAGAGGAATGTCTAATTTTTACTTTTTATATATGAAGGAATCTGGTTAAGATGACCGTACAGATGGATAGTTCTCAGAAACATTAATCCAATAATATATGACACATCAAAATTGGACCAACGGATCTCCTGCAATCATCTCTGGAAAAATACACTTTCCCTCACGTATGTTGTGCACATGGATAGTCCCGTTGGAAACTTGGAAAAATCCCCTACCTATCCCAAACACCCTAAAGTTCATCCCTTACCTACCTAGATAACCCAAAAACACTCTCAGACTTAAAACCCTAGAAACCCCGAATGGGAGGGAAGAGGGTCCAATTTTGACTTTTTATATACAGAGGAATCCAATCAGGATGACCGTGGATGGATAGTGCTCAAGAATACGATTCTGACAATATATGGCAAGTTAAAATTGGACCAACGGATTTCCCATGATCGTCACCGAAAAAACCCATAATTATGCATGCTGGCCAACAGGCCAGCCCACGGCCCTTCCTGCACTAAGCCATGCCCAGCCTGCCATGCACCCTAAGCCATGCCCAACAAACCTATACCCCCGTAGGCCATAACTCGCACCCACTCCGCACATGACCTGCACCCCCGTAGGCCATGACCTACACCCCCTCCGCACATGACCTACGCCACTGCAAGCCATGACCCGTGCCCCCTTCGTACATGACCCTCGCTCCCTCATGCCATGACCCATGCCCACGTGGGCATGTGCCTGTGCCCATGCCCTGTTGCTTGTGTGCTGGCCAATAGGCTAGCCTATGCATGTGCGCGAGCTAGCCAGCAGGCCAGCCCGCACACATGCAGGCGCTAGCTGCTACCCATGCATGCATGTGCTTGCTACCTATACCCACACCCCCTTTTCTAGCTTCTGCCCATGCACCCCCATGCCATGGTGCCGCGTTATGCGTCGCACACCCACATGCCATTACCCGGGCACCATATATTGCGCACCAATGACATCGCCCGCATTGCCTACTCTCCTACACTAACCATGCCTCGTGTACTTCAGCCTTATCCCGTGCACCACCGTCAATGGTCGAGATTGGTATTACCCTTACCCGATGGGTGAAGAAATTCCCCTTCACCCACTCAAAGCCAAAATACCCATTTTTTGATAGTATCTCTCTCTCCCAAACAACACCTCTCTTTACCCAGTGGACAAAAACCCTCCCCACCCATTTTGCCTTTAAAACCCTCTTTTTCCCATTGGACAAAAGCCCTACACCCTCACTTTAGGCAAGACCCCGCCTTTCGTCTGTTGAATAAAGAGGCTCCCCCTCTCCTATTGGCTGGAAAAAACTATAAATACCCCCTCCTTTAGATTTCACACACCAAAATCCCCCTTCACTCTTTCAAAGTGAAATTTTCCTCCCCTCCCCCTCTTGATTTTCTTCTGATCTTCGGAGCGATCTTCGTCAAGATTCAAAAACTCATTCAGATCTTCGTCAAGATCTAAAAACTCATTCGGATCTTCGAAGTGTTCTTCGGCATCTTGAAGATCTTCAATCCAAACTCTTAGTTAGATCCAGTTTTCAGCCAAAAATAGTATATTCTTGTGCCACCTCCCTTGAGTGTTCTTGAGTGTTCTTGAGCGTTCCTGAGATAGAAATCCCCCTTTTTGAGGTTCTTCGGGTCTACAAAGAAATCTTCGTTTAGATCTGAAACTCTATTCGGATCTTCAAAATGTTCTATGGGACTTTGGAGCTCTTCAATCCATTTTTAGGTCAGCCCATTTCTTTTCAGAAATAGTCGTTCCTAGCCAAACCCCTGTCCGAGTGTCCCTGGAATCTTTCCAGAAATAGCCATTCCTAGCGGAAGCTCTGCCGAAGTGCCACCTCAGCCTAGCCCTCCCTTAGGCTATCCCTGACAAAAGCTCTGCTAAAGTGCCACATCATCCTAAACCTAGAAATAGCCTTCCCTAGCTAAAGCTCTGTCTGAATCCAAATCTGAAAATAGCCTTCCCTAGTCGAAGCTCTATCCAAATCCCAATCCAAAAGTAACTATTCCTAGTTGGATCGTTGTCCGAATACCATCACAATCAGTATCTCTCAAGAAAGGAAGTTGGAGGTCAAGACCATCTTCCCCTGAGCCAGGAGAATCCAAAAGACAGTCCGAGCTGGTACTAATCAAGGGCCCACCCCTCTTGATCTAAAACAGGGGTTAAGTTCAGGTATAATTTCTCAACCAACTTGTCATAATGTAAACTTTATACAGATCTTGTTTTAGTGTATATAGTAGTTTGAATTCAATTAATATATATATATGTGATAACTTAGCCATACATGTGGAATAGTAATAATTGTGGAAAATGTTCGTTCTCAAGCATCTAGCAAGAAGACCAGTTGAACCAAGCAGATTGGGTGCCCAATACCTTCCCAACTTTGTAACTTGACACTTACCTAAATCTCTAGACCATACCAAATTTTGGGCCCTTTTCTCAGGAATCTGGCCCAACCCCGGGTCCTAGGCCCATAACCCTAGGTGGCGACTCCAAACCCCATTTGTATGATCCCGATTCCGAATTGGACCATCATCAAACCCCCATCTCAAATGATGAATTTTACACTCTTACGAAATAGGCCTCCACGTATCTCCAAGCGGCGATACGTCAGTGTGGGGCCCGCAAGCAAAGCACACACGACACGAACCCCTCCCTTCACATAAAAGAGAAGGAGAGAGGAGAGAGAAGAGAGGTCGGGATGCAGGTCCTTCCCTCCCAAGGGAAGGGAGACAATCTCGGTCCATCTCCGGCCACGACCCTCATAGTATCATATTCAATAATTTAAAGTCATCCCATCTCATATCTCAAGGCAAGGATAAGCATTAACATTTAAAGATAACAGCATATTGAATCATAAATGAATTTTATAATGCACATGTCAATGCATGCAATTGGCATTCGTGGATGACTAATCTACACATAATAAGGACATGATGACATGGCTAGTCCATAGCAATAGTGAAATTGTGTAAAAGCACTCCAAAAATAAAGTCAATGTCCTCTCCCCACTTACTTAATTGTGTACAATGATCACCCTTGGTATGAGAAAGATCCGATGTGCGATGATGCGAGTTTCTAGTACAACCTATTATAAAAGAAGTCAAGTATAACTCCACTTTAGGCTCATGACAAATGAGGTGTGATGATCCCAATGCGTTTAGAATCACTAGAGAAGGTTACCCAACGAATTTGAGCCCAATTGAAACCCAAAATTTGGATTGGTGGGTCAACCGGTGGGTAAGGCACCCACCAATCCTTGCTCGTCGCTTGACCCAGAGGCTCTACCTAGACCGACTGGCCAGGAGCGACGGACCAGGTGCCCATCGGTCTTGCTCGTTGATTGAGCCAGCAGCTCAACTAGGACAGGTGGGCTCCGGATTGGTGGATCTGACCATTTCAAGGCACCCACCACTCAGAACTGGGATTTTTTATGTTCACTTCCATTCCTCATCCCACCTTGGGGATATCACCACGGGTCAATTTGATCGTATTTTTCATAAATCTAAGATTCTATAACATGATTCCAACATAGATCTAGGGTCAATCCAAGGTCTCAAGCATGGATCTTACCTCCTTGCTCAAGAACACTTCAGAAAACCTCAAATGTTCTCTTTAGCTTAAGAGATCAACAAATGTTTTACAAATCTTACAAGTTCTTCCTCAAAATCCTTCATAAATAACATATAGGCACTTTATTAAACCTTAGATTCACATTCCCAAGAGAGATTAACAAGATCTAAGGGATTCCTACCCAAATCATAGGATTTCACTTAGGGTTTCATGAGGGTTTAAGAAATATAGACTTTACTCACCTCAAAATGTAGATCTCGAGATGAGGGTTGCTAATCCAGGTCAGATTCAAGAGATCTGACCCCAACGATTCACAATAATCCTCTTCTTCCCCATTTCTTCCTTCTTCTCCCGTTCTCTCTCCTTTTCTCTCTCTCTTCTTTACTTTTCTCACCCACCGTGTAAAACAATAAATGAGGGTAAAGAGAGTAATAAATGCTATTTATAGTTGGGTCAAAATATCTAAAGATCAGAGTGGTAGGTCACACTGGTGGGTCTGACCCATCCATAACCACCCACTAATCGGCCAAAACTTAGAATCATTAGGATTTTCGACAGGGCTTGACCTCAACACATATTCCACTCTTAATAATCAATTAACATGTGGACTTAGCCTAGAATATAGCCACATGCCTTTATTATGCATACATGGCCCTGTGATACGTGCAAATACATGGCTTAGGCACACGAACTTCTCTAGGCACTGACTCCAACTTGTCTGGCCAACCCGAGTTCAGAGTCACCCTTGCATCATATTCCATAAGGTACCCGCCTTGGCTCACTCATGTTTAGGTCCTGCAAGATCAAACTGGACCAATCAAAAAATTAGACCGGGTTTAGAAAGTAGGGTATCACATTTACCTCCCCCCTTTTTGAAAATTTTATCCTCGAAATTATAGTACCTTGTTGTCCAAAAAGATGAAGGTACTTGGCTTGGATGTCATCCTCTTTTTCCCAAGACAATTCTTCAAGTAAATGGTTGGCCCATCGAATCTTCACAAAAGCGATAGGGCGATTGCGAAGAGTCTTTATTTTTCGATCAAGGATTTCAGCAGGCTATTCTTCATAGGTCATATCAGCTTCTAAATATTTAGGTTCCATGGGCAACACATGTGATGAATCATGGATGTATTGCTTCAGCATAGACACGTGGAACACATTGTGAACATTGCTGAGGGAAGTTGGGAGAGCCAACATAAGTGCTACGGATCCAACTCGAGCCAAGATTTCAAATGGGCCAATATATCTTGGACTTAACTTGCCCTTCCTGTGGAATCTATGCAACTCCTTGGTAGGAGAGATTTTAAGGAATACCTTCTCCCCCTCTTGGAATTCAATATCTTTCCTATGGTTGTCTGTATAGCTCTTTTGGCGTGATTGTGCTGCCTTAATCCTTTTCCGAATGATGTCGACCTTGTCAAACGTTATTTGTATCATTTCTGGTCCAAGCATCCGCCTTTCACCTACTTTATCCCAATATAGGGGTGTCCTGTACTTCTTGCTATACAATGCCTCATACAGAGCCATCCTAATTGTTGTTTGATAGCTATTAATATAGGCAAACTCCATAAGAGGTATGTATTCTTCCCAATTGCCACCCATCTCCATTGCACAGGCCCTGAGCATATCTTCCAGTATTTGAATAGTTTGCTCTGGCTGTCCATCGGTCTATGGATGAAAAGCAGTACTCAGATTCACTTGTGTCCCCAGGGCTTGTTGGAGACTCTTCTAGAATCTTGATGTGAATCTTGGGTCTTTATTGGACACAATGCTCACCAATGCTCCATGTAAACGGACTATGTTATCCATATAAAGCTGGAATAACTTGTCCATGGAGTAATTGGTCCTGACCAGGATAAAATGAGTAGTCTTGGTAAGCTTGTTGACTACCACCCAGATTGCATCCATTCCCTTGGGTGTGCAAGGTAATCTTGTGACAAAGTCTATGGTGATCCTGTCCCATTTTCACTTCGGTACAGGGAGTGGTTATAGAGTACCATATGATCGAGGCCTTTCTGCCTCGACCTTTTGACACATGAGACATTTTACTACATATAAGGCAATAGTGGTCTTCATTGTTGGCCACCAATAGCTTTGTTTAAGGTCTTTGTACATCTTCGTACTTCCAGGATGAAGTGAGTATTCAGAACTATGTGCCTCCTTTGCAATCTTATCCTGTATCTCTATATCATCAAGCACACACAACCTGTCCTTAAATAGTAATGCTCCATCATTGGCTATCGTAAAGTTAGGGTCATTCATTATCCGCTCTTGGATTTTCAATCTGATCCTTTGTAGCTCAGGATCCAAAGATTGTTTCGCTATCACCTCTTATCTAATGGATGGATATACCTGTAGGGATGACAATGATATAGTCAACTGCTTAACATCATCTGACTGATGTTCTAGCTCCAAGGTTGTTCCCTCATATAAAAGAATTTCATCCATCAGTATAGCCTCTTGTATCAACTGTGGACTGACAGCTAAGTACAAAAGTGAAACTGTTTGAGCCTTTCGACTTAAAGCATTAGCCACCACATTAGCCTTACCCGGGTTATACTGAATAACACAATCATAGTCCTTCATAAGCTTAAGCCATCTCCTCTGACTCATATTTAAATCTCTTTAGGTGAAGAAGTATTTAAGACTTTTGTGATCACTAAATATCTCGCACTTCTCCCTATACAGATAATGACGTCAGATCTTCAAAGAAAAAATGACTACTACCAGTTCTAGATCATAAGTGGGGTAGTTCTTCTCATATTCCTTGAGTTGTCTGGATGCATATGCTACTACCTTGCCATGTTAGATGAAAACACAGCCCAATCCGATCTTGGATGCATCAGTATAGACTGTCATCCCACTGTACCATTTGGGATGGTTAATACAGGAGCTGACACTAACCGTTTTTTCAACTCTTGAAATTTGTTTTCATATTCTTCTGACCACTCAAACTTTATACCTTTCCTGATCAACTTAGTTATTGGCACCAAAATTTGAGAAAAATTTCGATGAAGCACCGGTAGTAGCCTGCTAAGCCCAAGAAGCTTCTGATCTCTGTTACACTCATGGGTGCTTCCCACTCTACTAAAACTTTCACTTTATCTGGATCCACTTGGATCCCATTCTCAGACACCACATGTCCTAGGAATCCTACTTGCTTGATCCAAAATTCACATTTGCTAAATTTGGTATATAACTGCCACTTTCTTAGTCTCTATAGTACCATTCTTAGGTGTTTTGCATGTTCTTCTTCCAACTTCAAGTAAATCAAGATGTCATTAATAAAAACGATAACCCACTTATCGAGGACATTATGAAATACCCGATTCATTAAATCTATAAAAGTAACTAGTGCATTGGTTAGCTCGAAATACAGCACTAAGAATTCATAATGACCATATTGGGTTCTAAAAGCCGTCTTTGGTATGTCACTACTCTTAATTTTGAGTTGGTAGTAACTCGATCTATGATCAGTCTTTGAAAACACCTTAGCACCTTGCAGTTGGTTAAATAGAAAATCGATGCATGGCAAGGGATACCGGTTCTTAATGGTTAACTTGTTCAGTTCTCGATAATCGATGCACATATGCAAACTACCATCCTTCTTCTTAACCAATAAGACTGGTGCACCCCAAGGTGAGATACTTGGGCATGTAAACCCCTTTTTCAATAAATCTTACAATTGTCTCTGTAGCTCTTTTAATTCGACTGGTCCCATTTTATATGGAGCTTTAGACACTGGCGCAACTCCAAGAATTAGATCAATAGCAAAATCTAGCTCTCTATCAGGCGGTAGCTGGGTTAAACCTTCTAGGAAGACATCAAGGAATTCCTTGATTACCTCTAATTCCTCTAGTGGTGTAACCTTTGCATCCACATCTAGTACTGATGTAAGGTAGGCCTGACATCCATCTTCTAATAATTTTACCGCCTGTAATGCAGAGATGATGGTCTTTCTAGGTCACCTTGACCTTTCAACTTGATACACAAGCTCTACTTCTTCGTCATCCTTCATCTTAACTTGTTTCTTGGCACACATCACATTTGCTCGATGAGTCAACAACCAATCCATGCCCAGAATGACATCAAAATTTTACATGTTGAATTTGATAAGCTAGGCATCCAGCTTCTTTCCATTAATCTCAACTGAACACGGCCCACACACTTCTTTCAATTGTTCAACCGTGCTTGTTGGTGTGCTAACCACTAACTTGCATTCTAAGGTCTCAGATGGCACATTAAGCTTCTTAATAAATCTCTTAGACATAAATGAATGCTAAGCTCCAGAATCAAATAGGACATATGTAGGTATACCTGAAACAGGTAAGACACCTAGCATTGCATTGCATTGCATATAAGTATAATAGGTTACTCAAATTTTTAATCACAAAGTCTTTTAATTAAAGTGTACCTGCTACTACTTTAGTACTGGCTTCAGCCTCCTCAGCTGTTAAGGCATACATCCTTCCCTGATGCTGGTTTCCCTAAGTCAATAAAGTTCTATGGACAAGGAGCCAATTTAGTGGTGTCGTTGCTGGGTACCAGCATTCCTTGGCGAAGTGCTCGTACGAATGATAATTATAGCATCGATTCAGTGATGCTTGAGCCAGAGCGGGAGCTCTCTGTACTGATCCTGGTGCAGCTGGAGGACAAGGGGGTCTCGAGGCCATAGGCACCACACTAGTGTTAGGGTGGAAAGATGTAGTGCTTGGTCCACTAGCGGGTCAGGAAGGATAACCCGATGGCCTGTAAGGTTGTCTATAAGTGGAACCATAGGAGTATGATCCACGAAAACTCTTACTCGAGCCACCCAAATCAGCATATGGATTTTTCCTCTTCCACAGTCCCACTATAAGGGATGACTCTCCCTTCTGCTTGTCTTCCATTGTCTTGGATTTTTGCATAATTTGTGCAAAATCAGTTAAATCCAACACTTCCAGCACTGTACCAATAGATGTCTTCAACCCCTTCAAAAATTTCTGGGCTTTTTCCTTAGCCGACTTCATATGGCGAGGAGAAAAATAAAATAAACTTTCAAACTGTTGCTGATACTCCAGAATAGTTTTGCTTCCTTGAGTTAGTGCCATAAACTTTGCCTCTTTGCGGTCTCTGAAGCTCTTTAGATAGTAATTTGATAAGAACAATTCCTTGAATTGTTCCAAGTAGGCTCTGGGTGAGTTGCCATCAATATAGGTTTGGACTCTTTCCACCAAGAATCAGCTTCATTTGTAAGTTGAAACCCTACACATATAAGCTTCTATTCCTCTGTGCATTCTATAATATCAAACACTTTCTCCAACTCTTAGATCCACCGATCCGGCTCCAATGGGTCATTACCCACCTTGGTGAAGATGGGTGGCATGTACTTCTTAAAAGACTCCACCACCTTTTTCCTAGTGGTAGATGGTGGATGATAAGGTGGATAAGCCAGATAGTAGTGATAGGGTGGAGGCATCATAAATGGTGGGGTACCATATGGTGGAACCAGAGGGATACTTCCTAGTTAGTCTTAAGGTACAACCCCAGGCGGTGTTTCTCTGGATTGCACTCCAATACCTGACCCCACAGGAGGGTCCTGTGGAGTAACCCCTCTAGGAGGTTGACCTTGTAGAGTAGGGTTCAAGTTTTGTTGCATAGCAACCATGAAATTTTGTTGCTGCTGAAGCAACTGCTGCTGAAAGGCCCCTTAAGACTGTTGTATAAGGGTTGCACATCACCAGGAGTGATAACATGTGGAGGACCCGGGATTTTTTCCACGGGTGGGTTACCCTGAACTTCCTCCGGATCATGATCCACTTGTGGTGGTGGATGTGAGGATTGCCCCATGGGTCGAGTCCAACGGGAAATGGGTGGTTGACCATGAGAGGTACCATGAGCACGACCACTGGATCTGGTGCATACCATGGTGTTCTGTACCTAGATTATTCTAAAATGTAAACATTGATTGAGTGCCACAACATTTGTATAAATATTCACAATCAAATGCATTTTATATCATAAGCTATATTGATACACCACACCAGATAACCACCACACCCACACTAAATTACCAATACGTAGTTCTGTCTCATGATGATGTTTAACTACACGAAAAAACACCCTACTGGTGTTTAATTGGGGCCCACTAGGCATAGGATAGGAAAAAATTCAAACTTAGCCATTCTGGACCTTGATACCCAAACCGACAAGAAAGACTGATGAGCAAGGTCAAGCAGGGGACCACCGGTCAAGGGCCCCCCGGTTGGCGGCCTTTCGGTCTCATCCGAGACCGTTTTAAAAGGGGGTTTTAAAACCCTTTTTTCCCACTTTCTCTCTTTCTTCTTTCTAACTCAAAGCAAGGCGATTTGGGGGTCCTATCCGACACTTCAACTCACGATCTCACTCAGAAAATTGGCGTTCCAACCCTTCTTCATCCTCTCGAAACCACAAGTAAGTTCCATTTTCTCCATTCTCTCTTTAAGAATGATGTTTTTTGCTATTCTTTCACTATAGAACTCATAATCTCTTCATTTGTCCCATTTTCTTCCATGGAATGTTTGTCTCTTGCCAATGCGATGACCTATTTATGCTTTCCATGGTTTGTTGGCTTTGATTGACCGTTTATAAAGAGGAAATCCCAATTTTCTTGGCCTAATTTCTCTGTTTAGGGTTTTTCTCCTCATTTCACTTATTTCTTGAAATTATGTGATTCAATAACACTACTCACTCTCAAGGCACACACACACTAGTAGAGTAATCATTTCCACTTGCATGTGTCTAGATTTCTCTTCTCTTGATATACATTTCCCCCCTTTTATGATCAAATCTTTAGAAATTTTGGGGGTTTTTCTCTATTTCTTTACTTTTCCCTTATGAAAGAAATATCACTATGTCCATCCTCTATCAATGACTTGTAAAGTAGTTTGAATAACTCCTTTTTAGGGATGCATAAATTTTCCTTCGTGATTGTCTCAACTTCCCTTATGTATAATTTCCGTTTTCTTCAAGTTATCATGTTTGAGGTTTCCATCCCTTTTTTTTTCAATTTACTTTAACCATTACCATCATTATGCTTATTATTCCTCATTCAATTCCATTTGGGTCTTAAGTAGGTTCTCACACTGATTCACTTCCTTATTACATATTTTTATTTCTTTCCAAGTTCATCTCCTAATATCCTTGCATTTTGATATTTATACATGCACTTTGGGGTTCTTTCATTCATGTCATTTCTCATAGGGTTCATCCCACCCCCCCCCCTTTTAAAATATTGCTTATCACATTCTTTTCATATTTCCTGTTCATTTCACTTACACATCTCCCCTATGTTTTCAGGATGTCTTCTAGAAAGGGAAAATAGGCTACCTCCTCCTCCAAAAGGAGTAAGACTACTACATCTAGAGGGAGAAATGTGGTTCCGGGTTCTTCTTTATCACGGGCCAGACCGGCAAGGAACCCTCCTGTCAATCCAAAAATACTTTGATGAGAATTTATTCCACAACCCAGAGATGGCTGTGGCCTGGTCCATCTTTTCCAAAAATTCGGTTATGATGGAGAAGACGGTGGTGACTGAGGATTTTGTAGATTACCAGATGTTAGAGAAATTCACCTCTCTAGGTTGCAATCCCATACTTCATCCTGACAGTCCTTGCTACAAGGATATTGTTTTATATTTTTATTGCAACTTGGAGGTGTCCTGAAAGAATGGGGAGTATTGTCTTACCAGTCTGGTGAAGGGGGTAAATTTTATTTTAACTGTAGATCTATTGGCAGCCATTCTAGGCATCTCTACTGAGGGTGCCCATTTTTATAATCACCCAAGGATCAAGGTTGTGGGCCCAAACTTGAGTATTGAGATGCAAGAGCACATTTATAAGACTATTTGTGGTCACAAGGAGCATCCCTTATCTGAGACAAGCTACAGTGCAAACTCTCGTGTATTTGCTTGCTTGGCCTAGTTTAACCTGCTCCCTAGAGCAGGTCACAAGAACCATGTGAGTTTCATGACCACCTACATAGCCTACTGCATTTTTGTGGCCTTGGATGAGGGTGAACCCTGTCTTTGCCTCCCCTATATTATGATGAAGACCATGGAGTATCACACCGCTCACCCCAATGACTCCGGTTTCCCTTATAAAATATCACTCACCAAGGTATTTGAATACTTCCAAGTGGATTTGTTGGCTGAGGAGGGGAAATATCTAGGAGACAAGTTCACTAGGGAGAACTTGAAGAGGATAGGGTTGCTAATGCCAGTGGGGGCACCACAGGAGGCAGATGAGTACGGGCCAGAGGATAAGGAGGCAGAGGATGTCAGTGGGGGTTATGTGGATTATTTCCCTCATTCAGATGAGGAGGAGAATGATGAGAATGAGATCCTCCAGGAGGAGCCCTTAGAGTCCCACGCAGCTGATCCACACTTTACAGCTCCACCACCTTTAGGTGGTGCTTTTGATTTTCAGAGGTTAGTGGACAGTATTAGTGCCCTGAAAGAAGGGTAGGATCAGATTTTAGAGCATGTAGAGGAGAGTGTCGCCTGGGAGTTAGAGACACAGGGTAGGTTGGGGAGAATGGAGGCTGATTTCCAGACCCTAGCAGAGGACTTGGATAAGGTTTCCAAGGGTGTTACCACTGATTTTCATCGAGTGCGAAGGGCGGTGGTCCTGATAAATGATTGGTTAGACTTTTATGACTACCAATTCCATTACAAACCATGGCCCAAGTAGGAAAGTTCATCCACCGTGCCCAATGACGATTGATGAAGCGGCAGATTCTCCTCTCCTTTCCTTCTTTTCCATCTTTTTGTATCTGATGGTGTTTGTTCTGATATCTTGGAGGTTGTATATTCTGATGCATTTCTATGGTTTTGGGAACTTGGATATTTATGTGGATGTTTATAACTTTTTGAAATAGGTTTTACTTGTATAATTATCTTATTGTGGTTTGGTGATGATAATGTTTGTCACCCTTCTTTTGTGATTATATTTATGTATGTGGCTTATCTGGTGGCTTTTGTAAAAATTTTAGAATCTCTATATAGCACTGATGTGCTGCCCAAATTTTGTTAAAATTTAACTTAATGGTTTATGGAATAGACCAATTGGTCTTTTGTTAATCTTTTTAAGCTCTACTCTCATGCATGCAATGAAATGCAAGAATTTAGACTTTTTCATCTTATTACAGATTTTAGTCTTTTAAAGCTTTTATGTTTTCCCAACTTTGGGGTCTTATTGTAAGACTCTATGTGATCTAACTTGTATGCTATGAGTGGGTAGAGGCATCACGCTCTGATACCACTGTTGTCACACCCCCATTCACGCAGAATCGGACCGGTGATCAAGTTAACACCTGTTAACGTAAAACCTACTAGAATCATCAGATATAATAACCACAGCATAACATATACACACACTAAGTCAAGCAAGTTCTGTATTTTAGCGGAAGTCTTACATGTACATACCTGTAAATACCCCAGTACTCTTGATACCCAAATTGTATTACATAGTACATATACATGTGGGCTGGTAGGCATGCTATGTACACATGAATTACAATTTAAATATCCAGAACACAAATGGGGTAACATCATAAAATAATAAAAAAAAACCCGGGTTGGTATCAATGTTGTTGTCCCGCAACACAACTCTCATACGGGCACTAGGCCTCATGCCTAAGATCTTCAAGGACCCACCAGTCCTCAGCTAGAAACTCTACAGTGGGTCCCGACTCTAGCTCTTCACTTGGATAACCTGTAAGATCATCTCAAAAGTGGTGCACACTTGGGATAAGCCCACTAGCTCAGTAAGTGAAAAGAAAGACTAGGCAATCATTCACAATACAAATGCACCTATATGTATGCAAGTTCATTTTCTTAGCTTAAACCACCTACACATCACATCTAAGTCATAGTTAATGTGCTACATGCAACCACAGTGTGCATATGCCTCGGGTACAAGCCACGAACCCCATCTCGCGATACGCCCATATGGTTGTCGGAGAAGGCCAACCGTGGGTATCAAAAAAGTAAATGGGCCTTGCCCTGTATTAAAGTAAAATGGGTCTTGCCCTACATTAAAGTAAAATAGGTCTTGCCTTGCATTAAAGTAAAATGGGCATTACCCTGCATTAATTTAAAAGCAGTACGATTGGCCCTCTTGTTATATCACTAAAGTAACCGATCATCCTAATGATCAACCGGGCGTACTTCTGACCACCACCGTTGGTACACAACCTCGAGCTTCCCCCCAGTGAGATACCCAACACAAAAACCCCTGTTGAGAAGGGTCGTAGCACAAGGATATGTCATTCCTAATTGCATGCTCCTATGTGAGATAGTACAACTGCGTAGTGCCACAGCATCCCATTCCATAAGCCACCAATGCATTCGTGTCTAAGCTGACTATGGCATCTAGTCTAGCAATGCATCATATTCAATAATTTAAAGTCATCCATATCGTATCTCAAGGCAAGGATAAGCATTAACATTTAAATATAACAACATATTGAATCATAAATGAATTTCATAATGCACACGTCAATGCATGCAAATGCATTCGTGGATGCCTAGTCTACACACAATAAGGATATGATGACATGGCTAGTCTATTGCAACAGAGGAATGATGCAAAAACAATTCAAATATAAAGTCAATTTCCTCTCCCAACTTACTTAATTGTGTAGAATGATCATCCTCGGTACGAGAAAGATTCGACGTGCGATGACGTGAGTTTCTAGTACAATCTATCATAAAAGATGTCAAGTTTAGTATAACTCCACCTTAGGCTCATAACCAATGATGTATGATGATCCCAATGTGTTTAGAATCACTAAAGAAGGTTACCCGACAAATTTGGGCCCAATCGGAACCCGAAAAGTCAGATTGGTGGGTTAATCGATCGGCAAGGCACCCACCAATCCTTGCTCGCTTCTTGACCCAGAGGCTCTACCTAGATCGGCAAGCCAAGTGCCCATCGATCTTGCTCATTGATCGAGCCAGCAACTCAACTAAGATAGGCAGGCTCTAGATTGGTGGGCCCGACCATTTCTAGGCACTCACCACTCAGAACTGGGATTTTTTATATTCTCTTCCATTCCTCATCCCACCTTAGGGAAGCCACCATGGGTCGATTTGATCGTATTTTTCATAAATCTAAGGTTCCATAACATGAGTCCAACATAGATCTAGGGTCGTCCAAGGTCTCAAGCATGGATCTTACCTCTTTGCTCAAGAACACTTCAAAAAACCTCAAATCTTCTCTTTAGCTCATGAGATCAACGTATGCTTCACAAATCTTGCAATTTCTTCCTTAAAATCCTTCATAAACAACATGTAGGTCCTTTATTAAACCTTAGATTCACATTCTCCGGAGGGATTAACAAGATCTAAAGGATTCTTACCCATATCATAGGATTTTACTTAAGGTTTTATGAGGGTTTAGGAAATATAGACTTTACTCAGCTCAAAATGTAGATCTCGAGATGAGGGTCGCTAATCTGGTGTCGAATTCAAGAGATCTGACCCCGACGTTGCACAACGATCCTCTTCTTCCCAATTTCTTCCTGCTTCTCCCCTTCTCTCTCCTTCTTTTCTCTCCCTCTTCTTTACTTTTCTCACCCACCATGTAAAACAATAAATGAGGGTAAAGAGAGTAATAAATGTTATCTTTAGTGGGGTCAAAATATCTAAAGATCAGAGTAGTAGGTCATATTGGTGGGTCCGACCCATCCATGACCACCCACCAATCAGGCAAAACTTAGTCGAATCATTGGGATTTTCGATGGGGCTTGGCCCCGACATGTATTCTGTTGTTTTATGGTTGTCCTTGTTGGCAAATCGGCCACGTGGCCGTGATGACGTGGCCAGTTTGGGTGACATTGATGAAAATGATGACATAGCAGTGTCCAGTGTCACTGATGAGATAACAGAGCAACTTGGTATGCATGGAGTGGTTTAATACATCATTAATAGGTGGTAAGGGTTTCTGGGTCAAAACTGGCAAAATTGGTCTATTTACGATCGAGGGCATTTTTGGCAGTAAAAATGACATTTTTGGAAGATCGGTTCTTCATAAAAAAGATAGATTGTAATTTACCTAGTCCAGTGCATTTCATTTCGTCACATTCCGATACTGTATGAAGAAGTTACGACATTTGTGGAAGTCGAGGGTAGTTTCGGCATTGAAGATGAATTTTTTAAAGGAACTGTTCTACATGTAACAATACGAGAAAAATACAATCTTTCCAACGGTTCTGATTTCATCACGTTCCAATTCTGTATGAGAAAGATACGTCATTGGAAATGTGTAGACACATTTTGGTCTTTTTATATGGATGATTCAGATGATTGAGTCTTCTGAAAAGTCGTAGAGTATCCAGTTACGATTCCAACGCACTTCGTTTCATCTCAATCGGATATCGTATGAAAAAGTTATAAGTGTTTCCGTAAAGTCGGTTCGAAAATCCATCAGTTGCTCTCGGTGTTGGGTGGATTTTTTGGAATTTATTTTTGAAATTCGAAGGGCTTTTGTGTAATTTAAATATTTTGAAGGTCTGAGTTGCAAGGGGTCTTTAAGCACTGAAATATATGGAGGCAGGGGCTTGATTATAATAAAGAGGAGTAAAGGGAAGTGAAATGGATGGTCAAGATTCGACCACGTAGGCTTGATGCCCATCCAAAGGCTGCTGAGATTTTGGTGTGATATGGACGAGATAGATGCTTGCGCATAGGATTTGATTGGTTAGGTGCATAATTCTTGATGCACTGGCGTTACACCTTATCAAGGTATGTTAGTGTGTTTCGCGCGTGTATAGAAGATATAAAGAAGATTCCAATCTTAATGATCTAATGAAATCTGACTAAAGCCATCATGGAGGATTCGGATCCAATGGTCGATATGCATTTCTCTTTTGTGAGTGGGAGACAAGCTCCCTTAAAATCCGGAAAAGCGACCAATCATAGATCGACAACACTTCTGACGATGTTAGCGCCTACGTCATGATGACGTCATCGAGATTCAAATTTAATGGTTTGGTTCTATTGTCCGTTGGTTTAATCCGATGGATCAGATTATAAGATCTTTTATATGAGATCTACGGTCAGATTTTGCCCCTGTTGCGCGCACCGCCGGTGTAGCCTACGCCACCCCTACGAAGATTCCATTTTGAGTGTTCTGGTTGGTCCAACTTCAAATGGTCATATCTCTCTCATCTTAACTTCGATTTGAGTGATTCAAGTTGGAGATTCTTCATCTCTCCGATATCTATACATCAAAGGGAAGAAATCAGGTAGAGGGGTTGCTGAGGTGGTTGGAAAAACGAGTTGAAGCTCGTGGAAGGCTAAGGGTTTGAATGAAAGACTTCCATCCTCTTGCACTTCATCCATAGCCCCCATTAAAGGCTTAGGAAGTTTCTGGAAACCAAGGTAGCAAGTTCTATTGGTTGTTGCCAAGAGAAAAGAAAAGAAAATAGAAGAGAAGAGAAGAAGAGGGAATAGAGAAGAAGTTTTTTCCTCTCTTTGTGTGTGTGTGAATGTGAATGTGAATGCCATTGTTACTCCATGAAAGTAAAGACAAGGAGAAAAGAAAGAAAAAGAATAAGAAGAAGAACCTAGAATTTGGTTCTTGTGAGTTGCTTCAAGAAACCCAAGTGCCAACCGGGGTTGAAGCATTAGCGGCACCGAGACAACGTGATTGTGGTCCGCATCAAGTGGAGATCGACATTATTGCATCTCCGACAGTTACTCCTTGCCAAGGTAACCTCACTTTTGCCAAATTTCCATTATTATAAATCATTGTAGGCAAGATGTTTGATAAAATTCCTAAGTGATAGTTGTAGTCTATTTGGGGGAAATTTGCATGTATGAGTGCTTCACTATAGGGCATTGTTATAAGCCCAACTTTATTTTATTGGTGTTCAGTGGGTGCTGGACACAGGGGCTATGTGTTCCTTGGTAGGCACAACTACCTAAACCTATTTGCCGTGGGTGCGGCCTCTCAGATCATTCTAAGAAAACTAGGGTGAAGACCTAGCCATTGTATGTCATTGGTGGAAACTGAGAATGTGTTCCCTTGGCTGTGGGTGCAGTCATAATTAGTATTGAGTAAATGCTGAGCCCGACAGTGGGTATTACTCTGTGCATGTAGGCAACTGGCCGAAGCACGTATTTCTTGTGTTGTGGATGTGTATGCTCGTATTTGTATTGTGGATTGGAGTGCTTGGCTGCAGAATGGGTGTGTACATCTGGTGGACCTAACCACTTGGTGGTGCAATGTGGATGTGCATACGACTGTGTATGTATGTGACAGTGATTACCATGTGAGGTTTATAAGACAGCTCTGGGCAGCAATACAGGTTATGTGAGTAAGTTTCATGCAACAGTAAGAATGGTCAGTAGTATACATAGCAGCTCTGAGCAGCATCAATAGACTGTGCTATTGAAGTGCAAATAGTGATTGCCACATCAGGGGTACAGTTGGAAAGTGAAAAAATATTTGGCACACTGATTCACCCCCCTCTCAGTGTCAATCGGGACCCAACAATTGGTATCAGAGCAAGAGCTCTAGAGGCAGCTTAAACAGCTCAGAGTGATCTGGTTGGTTGAAGATGGCATCAGGTGTTTGGTTCAATAAGTCTACTTCTGGAGCTTCTATTTTTAATGGATCAGATTTTATCTTTTGGAGGAAGTTGATGAAGTCACATATAGGTTCGTTGGGGATATGATCTATGGAGTGCAGTGGTTAATGGGAGTGTAGACTCTACTATTGACTCTAAGGTTAGAGAGATCATTTTGGATGGATTAACAGACAGTGTGAGTGTCAAAGTCAGTTCATGCATATCAGCTAAGGCAATGTGGGAGAGATTACACATCCTATATGGAGGTGAGCCAGCTATATCAGAGTCCACATTAGATGTTGAAAGCAGATGTTCAGATGAGTGCTACACTAGTGGATTTGAGTGTGTTGAGGCACATATTACTACAACTCAAGATGAAATCAATATTGATTTGAGAACACATCTGAAGGAGTGCAACTTCATTATTGCAGCATTAGAAACACAAGTCATCAAAAGAGATGAGAGATGTAGAATCCTTGAAGAGGCAGCCAATGTGTTGAGAGCACAATTGTTAGAGCTTGATGCTTCTTGTATCTCACAGATGATGAAGTTCAGAAATGACCCTCAGGTTATAAAATCTCTTGAAGATCAACTGAGAAAGCAAAGTGAGGTGTGTACCAGGCTTGAATCAGACAACTTAGCCTTGAGAGAGAAAATAGATGTGCAATCTCGAGTGATTAAAAGAGGTAGTGAAATTTCAAATGATTTTAAGAAGTTAAACAAAGAATTAGAAGCAGAGATCATTTCACTACAAACACAGTTGACTGAGTTGCAGAGGAGACATTCAACCACTCCACTTGTGGTTACAGAGATGGATAGACATCTAGCTCAGTCTGCAGAATGCCAGAGACTACCCATCATCAGCTCTAGTTCTATAACAGAGCAGGGTGAGTCATCAGGGAAAGCTATAGAGACAGTTGAGATCAGACCACAGAGACAGACTACAGGAAAAACACAGAAGAGAGCTCAGAGGAGACAAAGGAAGAGAGAGGAGAGACACAATAGTGAGATGAGATCTCCTACACATCAGGCACAATGTGGAGGTAGTCCACAAGATACAAAGAGTAGAAGTAAAGGCGAACAAACAGTCCAAATAGGGAACATAATCAGAGTTGGTGGTTATGACAGAGCTTACCAGCAGAGACCAGTTGAGTATGGCAGGTTCAACAAGTTCAATTATCAGAGACCTATGCAGATGATTCCCAGGCAGAGTCAGATGGCTCCCACCAATAGACATAATGCTTCACCTAGTTTGCATAGACAGTTACCAATGATGCAGTCAAATTTTCATGGGTATTGTCACAGGTGCAGTGAGTATGGACATAGGAGAGCAGAGTGTATATCTAGACTAGACTCCAGCTATGAAGGGATGATTCCTATAGCACCACTGGGTAGACAACTAGTAGAATGTCTTAGATGCCACCATCATGGACATTGGGTCAAGCATTGCAAGGCAGTGCTCTCCCCTCAGCTTGTACAAGAGGAGAGAGACTATCAGATCTCTAGAACCAGAAAGTTAAGAAGTGGTTGTAGAAGGCAAGTCAATGAAAGACATTCTAAGAAGCATCAGTCACAATCTAGTGGTGAGTCTCAGGTGGCTTTGTATAGTGTATGGAAAGTGAAGGATATACAAAAGGCTGAGACAACAGTAAACAGAATCTGGAAAACAAAGGGAGATGTCAGTTCTACAGTTGTGCAGGAAAGATTCAGAAAGGGAAGACCATCAGTTGGAAAGGTAAAAGAGAGGTCTACAATTGGATTGGTTGGACAGAGGCAAAGACTGAAGAAGACAATAAGTGAGCAGAAAGAAAAACAGAGTAGTAGGAAAGCTTCTGGTGAGAAGCAAATGCATAGGGCCAAGGCAAGTGGTCAGTTAGTTTGGAGAGAGAAGCACATAGAGGTGTGTGCAGTCACAGTCATCACCCTCCCACCACCTAGACAAGGTATAGGAGTGGGCACACCTCCCAGGCACTAGGTGTACTCTGGTGCACAAGAATGGGGGAGCTCACTAGATGGATATTAGTGCCCCCAACAGGACTTAGATTATGGCAGTAAAGTTCCTGCAATAGTGCTTGGATTAGAGACATCAGTTGAAACTTAGTGTAGTCCTCTTGAGTATTTGCATCTTAATGGAGCAATCACCAGATGAGCAGTTCAGTGTCAGTCAGAGGGCAGAATAGTTGAGGATGTCAGTGATGGTCAGAGGTATGCAGTTGTGAGTATGACAGCCAATAATTCGCTTTTGTATGCATCAGTATGGGTCAGAGATTCAGTTGGTATCAATCTCAGTGGTAGTTGTCAGAGTGCAATTTTGTGTGATCATGGTGATTGTTTGACTTCGACAGGGTTAAATATTTCAGCACTAGTGACAGAGAGAATGATATGTTGACTGGATGAAGAGATTTATGACAGGAAGCTCAAGAAGCTGGTGAGTTGAGCAGTTGCGTACTGTAATTTGTAGTTCATGATGTATATCCAGTCGAGGCAACACTTATCTGATGAGCAGTGTTGAAGCAGATATGAGGTCAGTTGAGTAATTGAGATTTCAACTCATAGGATAGGGAAGATGCGTATGGGCACTCCTATGTAGTTTGAACTCTCACATCTGTAGGATTGGAAAGATGCATATGGGCATTCCTATAGATTCTTGTCTCCCACACTGGGAGAGATTACTTTAGAGAGAGATATTATAGTTATTTGATATTGAAGTCAAAGAGGGAGAGTGCTCAAGTGGAAGGTATTGATTTTGAGAAAACTTTTGCTCCAGTGGCAAGACTTGAGGCTATCAGAATGTTCTTGGTTTTGTCAGTGTACAAGGGGTTCAAAGTCTATCATATGGATGTCACATCAACTTTTCTAAATGGAAACTTGGAAGAGGAGGTTTACATAGAGTAGCCTGATGGGTTTTAACTAAGTGAGGACCCCACTCTTGTGTGCAGATTGAAGAAGGCATTGTATGGTTTGAAACAAGCTCCAAGGGCATGGTACTCCAGATTGGACTCTTACTTGTGCAAGTTGGATTTCAAGAAACGCTTAGTGGACAGTAATCTTTACATCAGAACTGAAGAAAGCAGTCAGCTTGTGGTGGTTGTGTATGTAGATGATATCATCTTTGGGGGTCACAAAGATGAGTTGTGCAAAGATTTTGCAATGATGATGCAAGATGAGTTTGAAATGTCCATGTTGGGTGAACTATCATTCTTCTTGGGTTTGCAGATCAATCAAAAGAAGGAAGGTATCTTCATATCTCAGTCCAAATATGTGAGGGAGATGTTAAAGGGATTCACCATGGAGGATTGCAAGCCAGTTAGTACACCTATGATGACTGGGTGTAAGTTGAGCAAGGAAGATGACTCTCCATCAGTTGACCACACCTCGTATAGGTCAATGATTGGTAGCCTATTATATCTGACAGCTAGTAGGCCTGACATCTTACAAGCTGTGTGCATGGTAGCCATATTTCAAGCAGGACCAAAAGAGACACATGTGGCAGCAGTGAAGAGAATTTTCAGATATCTGAAAGGGACTAGTGAGTTTGGGTTATGGTATCCGAAAGTCAAGAGCTTTAGTTTGTCAGTTTTTCAGATGCAGATTGGGCCGGATGTGTAGATGACAGGAAGAGCACCAGTGGTGGTGCATTCTATTTGGGGAGCAGCTTGGTGGCATGGCATAGTAAGAAGCAAGAGTCAGTCTCTCTTTCAACTGCAGAGGCAGAATACATTGCAGCTACATCTTGTTGTACACAAGTGTTGTGGATGAAGCAGATGTTGAAGGATTTGAGTGTGGAGGTTGAGCAGGCAGTGCCACTATATTGTGACAATACTAGTGCTATCAATATCTCCAAGAACCCGGTGATGCATTCTAGAACGAAGCACATTGCTATCCGGTATCATTTCTTAAGAGACAAGGTGATGGAAGGTGAAGTAAGGATGGAGTTTGTTCCCACAGCAGAGCAGGTGGCTGATATCTTCACTAAACCGCTTCCCAAAGATCAGTTTGAGTTCCTCAGACAGAAGCTGGGAGTGGTGGTTCTTCCAAAGCACTAGTAGCATTGGGAGAGGGGGAGCAAGTTGCTTGATGTTGCTACCCCCATATTGGACTCAGGGGGAGTCCATTGGTTCCACCCTTTGTACTTGTTGTCAAAGGGGGAGAGAGTTACTCATCGGAGCTTTAGAGTGTATTAGTGATGAGGTGGTTGCCAACAACTCCAAAGGGGGAGATTGTTGTTTTATGGTTGTCCTTGTTGGCAACTCGGCCACGTGGCGGTGATGACGTGATCAGTTTGGGTGACGTGGATGAAAATGATGACATGGCAGTATCCAGTGTCACCGATGAGATAACAGAGCAGCTTGGTATGCATGGAGTGGTTTAATACATCATTAATAGGTGGTGCGGGTTTCTGGGTCAAAACTGGCAAAATTGGCCTATTTACCATCGAGGGCATTTTCGACAATGAAAATGACATTTTTGGAAGATCGGTTCTTCATGAAAAAGATAGATTGTAATTTTCCTAGTCCAGTGCATTTGATTTCGTCACATTCCGATACCGTATGAAGAAGTTACGGCATTTATGGTAGTCGAGGGCAGTTTCGGCATTGAAGATGATTTTTTTAAAGGAAGTGTTCTACATGTAACAATACGACAAAAATACAATCTTTCCAACGGTTCTGATTTCATCGCATTCCGATTGCGTATGAGAAATATACGTCATTGGAAATGTGTAGGGGCATTTTGGTCTTTTTACATGGATGATTCAGATGATTGAGTCTTCTGAAAAGTCGTAGAGCATCCAGTTACGATTCCAACGCACTTCGTTTCATATCGATCGGATATCGTATGAAAAAGTTATAACCGTTTCCGTAAAGTCGGTTTGAAAATCCAAACCGAAAATCCATCAGTTGCTCTCGGTGTTGGGTGGGTTTTTCGGAATTTATTTTTAAAATTCGAAGGGCTTTTGTGTAATTTAAAGATTTTGAAGGTCTGAGTTGCAAGGAGTCTTTAAGCACTGAAACATTTGAAGGCAGGGGCTTGATTGTAATAAAGAGGAATAAAGGGAAGTGAAATGGACGGCCAAGATTCGACCACGTAGGTTTGATGCTCATCCAAAGGCTGCTGAGATTTTGGTGTGATATGGACGAGATAGATGCTTGCGCGTGGGATTTGATTGGTTAGATGCATAATTCTTGATGCACTGGCGCTACACTATATCAAGGTATGTTATTGTGTTTCGCGCGTGTATAGAAGGTATAAAAAGGATTCCGATCTTAATGATCTCATGAAATCTGATTAAAGCCATCATGGAAGATTCGGATCCAACGGTCAATATGCATTTTCACTTTTGTGAGTGGGAGACAATCTCCCTTAAAATCCGGAAAAGCAACCAATCATAGATCGACAACACTTCTGACGATGTCAGCGCCTACGTCATGATGACGTCATCGAGATTCAAATCTAACGGTTTGGATCTGTTGTCCGTTGGTTTAATCGGACGGCTTGGATTATAAGATCTCTTATATGAGATCTACGGTCAGATTTCGCCCCTGTTGCGCGCGCCGCCGGTGTAGCCTACGCCACCCGTACGAAGATTCCATTTCGGGCTATCTCATTGCTCCAACTTCAAAAGGTCATATCTCCCTCATTTTAAGTCGGATTTGAGTGATTCAAGTTGGGGATTCTTCATCTCTCCGAGCTCTACACATCAGAGGGAAGAAATCAGGCAGAGGGCTTGCTGAGGTGGTCGGAAAAACGAGTTGAAGCTCGTGGAAGGCTAAAGGTTTGAATGAAAGACTTCCATCCTCTTGCACTTCATTCATAGCCACCATTAGAGGCTTAGGAAGCTGCTGGAAACCAAGGTAGCAAGTCATATTGGTTGTTGCCAAGAGAAAAGAAAAGAAAAGAGAAGAGAAGAGAAGAAGAGGGAAATAGAGAAGAAGTTGTTTCCTCTCTTTGTGTGTGTGTGAATGTGAATGTGAATGCCATTGTTGCTCCATGAAAGTAAAGACAAGGAGAAAAGAAAGAAGAAGAACCTAGAATTTGGTTCTTGTGAGTTGCTTCAAGAAACCCAAGTGCCAACCGGGGTTGAAGCATTGGCGGCACCGAGACAACGTGGTTGTGGTCCGCATCAAGTGGAGATTGACATTATTGCATCTCCGACGGTTACTCCTTGCCAAGGTAACCTCACTTTTGCCAAATTTCCATTATTATAAATCATTGTAGGCAAGATGTTTGATAAAATGCCTAAGTGATAGTTGTAGTCTATTTGGGGGAAATTTGCATGTATGAGTGCTTCACTATAGGGCATTGTTATAAGCCCAACTTTATTTTATTGGTGTTCAGTGGGTGCTGGACACAGGGGTTATGTGTTCCTTGGTAGGTACAACTACCTAAACCTATTTGCCGTGGGTGCGGCCTCTCAGATCATTCTGAGAAAACTAGGGTGAAGACCTAGCCATTGTATGTCATTGGTGGAAACTGGGAATGTGTTCCCTTGGCTGTGGGTGCAGTCATAATTAGTATTGAGTAAATGCTGAGCCCGACAGTGGGCATTACTCCGTGCATGTAGGCAACTGGCCGAAGCACGTATTTCTTGTGTTGTGGATGTGTATGCTCGTATTTGTATTGTGGATTGGAGTGCTTGGCTGCAGAATGGGTGTGTACATCTGGTAGACCTGACCACTTGGTGGTGCAGTGTGGATGTGCATACGACTGTGTATGTATGTAACAGTGATTACCGTGTGAGCTTTATGAGACAGCTCTGGGCAGCAATACAAGTTATGTGAGTAAGTTTCATGCAACAGTAAGAATGGTCAGTAGTATACATAGCAGCTCTGGGCAGCATCAATAGACTGTGCTATTGAAGTGCAAATAGTGATTGCCACATCAGGGGTACAGTTGGAAAGTGAAAAAATATTTGGCACACTGATTCACCCCCCCTCTCAGTGTCAATCGGGACCCAACAAATTTCTCAAAGTTTATTTCTCTCTTCTCTCTCCTCCACTTTAGTACTTTTGGTCTCAAAAGATCTCATAATCAATTGTGGGTTTCTTCCTTTTAGAAAAGAGAAATTTATTATCCTACCTCCCCATTCCCTATAAATACAACTCATGTTAGAGGAGGGGAGACAATTCATTCTTCTTCTAATTTTTTTTAGTTGCTCTCTCTTTCTCTTGCTCTCTCTTTAGTTTTAGTTCTTCTTTATCTTTTCTTTAATCACTTTTGTAATAGCGTTTTTTTATTTCAATTAATGCAAGCACTCTTTTATTTTTATTCGGCCCTTTTATATTTATGATTTATGCAATTGAGTTGTAATTTTTTAAGTTATAGTTCTAGGCTTAGATCTAGGTGACAAGATCACGAGCCGTGGAACAATTATTTTTTCAAGATTTGTTTTCTCTAGTACTAGAAATTTCAGATTTGGTTTATTTCAGATTTGGTTTTTAGTACTGGTAGTATCTCAAATCGATCAAGTTTTCAGTTCAAGGGTTGAAGTTCTAGTAAGTAGGCTCCTTCAGTAGTCTTCTCTCCCCCCTCTCATTCCCTCTTCTCACTACCCTTTCTTTCTTAATTTAGGATTTTAATTTCAGTCGTTACATTATTGCTATCCCTTTGCCCCAAGGTTTATGGCTAGTGTATGTGTTGGCTTTGCCCCTCCTAGCTATAGAACCATCAATTTATTGTTTTTTATTTTAATTGTCTCCCTTTCCCTTAAGCCAAGTAGAGTAACCCTTGTAAGAGTGACTCTCTGGTCAAGTAGGGAAGCTCATATTATGATGCATCCCTCGGGCTAAGTAGAGAAACCTACTTGTAAGTCTCTCTCTAGCTTTATCCCCTTTCTTTTACTTTATTTTTATTTCAGCATTTTTTTTCCTTTATTATTATTTTTTTTAATTGCGTGGGTTGTTTATTTTCAGTTATTTGTTTATTTAATTTTAATTGCATGGCTTGCGTCTTTAAATTCTTAGATGACGAATGGTTAGGACGTTATTTTAGATACTTATTTAGGACGGTAATTAGAATTAGATCACAACCATTAATCGGTTCACTTTTACATTACTAAAAGAAATAAAAAAAATAAAGTGGTTGATCTCCCTGTGTTTGACCTGTAGCTACACTGATCCGTACGCTTGCGGTTACATTTTAAATCTCAAACACCCAGCTCAGCACCTCCAAAACCAAACCCAGGTTTGGCACCTCAAAACCTTAACATCTAAGGCACAAAGACCGAGCCCCAACTCAGCACCTCTAAGGCCGAACCTAGGTTTGGCACCTCAAGACCTTAACATCTAGGCACAAAGACCAAACCCTAGCTTAGCATCGTCTAAGATCGAGCCCCAGCTCGGCACCTCCAAAACCAAACCTAGGTTTGGCACCTCAAGACCTCAACATCTAAGGCACTAAGACCAAGCCCCAGCTCGGCACCCACAAGACCAAACCCAGCTTTGGCATCTAAGGTATCAAGACCAAGCCCCAGCTTGACACCTCTTAAGATCGAGCCCTAGCTCAGCACTACCACGACCAAACCCAAGTTTGGCACCTCAAGACCTTAGCACCTAAAGCACCAAGACCGAGCCCCAGCTCAAAATCTCCTAAGACTGAGCTCGAGCTCAGTATGCCCTAAGACTGAGCTCCAGCTCAGCATGCCCCAAGACTGAGCCCCAGCTTGGCCCTACTAAGACCAAACCCAAGATTCGTACTCACACCTAAGGCTGAGCCCCAGCTCGGCATCTTCAAAGACTGAGCCCCAGCTCGGAACTGTCTAAGACCAAGCCCCAACTCAGCACCTCCAAGACCAAACTCAGGTTTGGCACCTCAAGACCTTAACATCTCAGACTCTAAGATCGAGTCCCAGCTTGGCATCGTCTAAGACCGAGCCCCAGCTTCGCACCCACAAGACCAAACCCTGGTTTGGCACCTAAGGACCTTAACATCTAAGGCATCAAGACCGAGCCCCAGCTCGGCACTACCAAGACCAAACCCAGGTTTGGTAACTCAAGACCTTAGCACCTAAGGCACTAAGACCGAGCCCTAGCTCAGAATCTCCCAAGATCGAGCTTCAGCTCGGCATGCCCAAGACCGAGCCCTAGCTTGGCGCTACTAAGACCAGACTCAGGATTGGTACTCACACCTAAGGATGAGCCCCACCTTGGCATCTTCTAAAATCGAACCCCAGCTCGGCACCACCATGGTCCAGCCTAGGCATAACGCTTCAAGATCTCGTAAGTTGTATGTACAAGGTCCATTCCAAGCTCAACCAAATAATGGAGCCACGCTTGAAGTACAAAATGTGAATCCTTATTTCTTAGAGAGTCAAAAATAGAATAAAATAGAAAATATATCATTCGGAGCCGCGCTTGAAGAACAAGAAAACAAGGAAGTACACAAAGTTCTGAAAAGCATAAAAGAAAGTATTTTTCCATTCATGAAAGGAGGCTAAGAACCCTCAAATTACATTACTCCCCGAAGGAGACATTCACATAAAAAAGGAATAAGGAAACAAGAAAAAGAAAGAGAGAAGGGAAGAAAAATAGCAACAAAGTTACAGGGCTTGGGGGGCAAGTCTAAGGTGGGTTGGCTGGTCCACGGGCTTAGCTCATCACTTGGGTGTCCTTGAGGTCGGTTTGGTTGACCTCTTCACCAACGTCGGTCGAGCCCCCGAGCTGCACTGAAGGAGCGGGGGCTGGAGCACACTGCTCATAACCCGACAGATCATAGTCTAGCGTTTTTCTCAGAATGAATTGGATGGCATTGTCTGAGCCAGCATTGAAGGAAGCGACATTGGCATCGACCAACCACTACTGACCAGCTACGGAGTTCAGCCACCTCTCAGCTACAGCCTCATCATTCGCTTCTAGATCAGCCCGATGCTACTTTTCTAGCTCACTGATCCGAGCTGCATAAGCCACCTTTTTCCTTCTGATGGCATCCTGAGCCTCGGTCAGCTCGCTCTGGAGGGCATCCTTCCCCTTGACCAGATCACTGTTGACCCAGAGCTGCTTGGCAACTTCGAGTTCTAGCTCGCCAGCCCTTAGCTCGGCATCCTTTGTGCTTTGCTCCTCAGCTTGGGCTTTCACAAGGTTGGGATGTTTTTATTTGTTGGTTCATGTAAAAGGGTTCCTAGAAATAGCAATTTCTTCAAGGTTAAAAGTGGAAAGGAAATCAGAGAGAATAATGGAAGAGGCAGAAGAAGAAAACAGGATGGCACCAAATTTCTTTGATTGAGAAGTTATTTCATTGAAATCCCCAATGATGAGTAGGGGGTAGTTGAAAGAAGACAAGAAAGAGAACAGTTCCAACTAGCCATTCCTTTGAGTAGTAGCTTGTGGGGAACCATAGAGACAAATCAGACCCCATTGCGAAGAGAAATCCAAAGATGGGACAAAACGCAGAGATATGAAGAAAGATCCACAATACATAGAAGGTGTGGGGAGAGATTTAGAGAACAACACCCACAGCCCACCTTTTTCGCCTCAATTAACCTTCACTATTAATAAAAACAGATGTGTCGTAAGTCTGGGGGTGGAAAAATGGCTTAAACTTGCCATGGTATGTTGTATCTTTGTTTCACCGAGGAACAGAATATCAGGGTGAATTTTTTTAATGTGGTCGTTGAGGTTGTTCTTGGTAAAATTAGAGTGTAGTCCTCTAACATTCCAACTAAATACCTTCATATTACCCTCAAAAAAGAAAACAAAAAGAAAAAGAAAAAGAAGAGAAAGAGGGAATGACCAATCGAAGCTAAGAGAACACACAAAAGTCACAGAAATAAAAAATAAAAGCATGCACCAATAAAAACACAACAATATTAGAGGCAGTATACAACAAAGACTAATAAAGGCAAAATTAAAAAACAGAAGAAGAAGAAGAAGGGATGAGGGAAGAGATATAAAAAACCTCAAGCACCAAAACAGGATGAACAGGGAAAAAAGAGAGTGACAATATAATATGAAAGAAATAATTCAATATTAGAACAAGAAGGTAAGCTACCTAGGTATAAATTCACGACGTTTGTAACGTTGGTCAAAGTGATACTAAGTAAGCATAAGACTAAGAGATAATGCAAAAGAACAGACAGGTAGATAGAAAAAGGATGGAAAAGCCAGATAAATGTTAACCAGTCCTGAAGTGTTACTCCTTCTCTTCTGATAGAACAAGTCGCAGCAGAAGTATCTCGATTATTATTAGTACTTCTGAGTGTGGCTCATTGGTAGTGCACATCTCCTTCTCTTTAAGCGGTCAGTCAAGTGGCAAAGGAGATCCAAAGGATTCTCGGCTTGTTTGAGCAGCTGATAGATGCTCTCCACAGACGAGTCATTCACAAGCGAGGGAGATCGGGGTTGCTTGTTAGGTCTAGAAGAGCGAGCACCCAGAGAATCTGAGGACCAAAAAGTTGAAGGATAGGCGTGGGAAGAAGGGTTGAGAAAATATTGAAAAGTAATCTGGTTGTCATGGAAACGAACACAGGGTGTCTGGGGAAGGTCGGGGGGAACTTCCTCTTGATGGTTGATTATAAAAGATATATGATTCATACTTCCTCTTTGAATTGATTAGACAATGCAAAAACCTGTTGTTATCATCACCCTCTTAACCACTGAACATTAATTTTATGACGAAGTTCACATTTTTCCCTATTGCTAAAAATCTGATACTTGTGAATAAGCACATGTTTTTTCATTTGTAAATGAGTACTAAGATCAGCTTACAATAGAGTTTGCTCTTCCCACTCTACTAAGATCAGCTTACAATAGAGTTTGCTCTTCCCACTTCCCCTTGAGTTTTTCCGAAGTGGTCTATAAATTTTGGTCTATTTCCCTTTTGGAAGCAAAGCCCTTAGTACCAAAGAAAAGACTTTTTGGGGGTGGGGTGACATGTCCATATATGAGAGAGAGAGCACTAGCTTTGAGAAAGAAAACCCTCTTTTCTCACTTAGCCCAGCCCCTTTTGAAAGATTAACTACCAGCCTTAAGATTTTCTTAAATCCTCATCCCCAGGTCATGATACCAAACCTTTCCTTTTCACCCTCATCTAACATTAAGGCACCGTTTGATAATGTTTCTGTTGTTTCTGTGTCTAGAAACAGAAAAAATGACTTTTCACATTTCTGAAAACAAAAACAGATTTTTTGATATTTGATGAACCTATTTCTCGAAACGTTTTTGTAGACATAATGCGACTAAAAACCCCAATAGTATTATCAGATGTCCAAAAGGAAGAGAGGGTTCGGTTGCCTCTTTTTAGGTTTAAATAGTTGAAAGATTTATCAAGGCACAACAGCCTTTTTTTTTTTTTCTCTCAAATTCGTTTCTAGAAACGATGAAACAAGTCCGACTTGTTTTGTCAAAGTCGTTTCTAGAATTATAAATAAGCATAAATTTTGATTTATGTTTCTACAAACGAGAGAAACAGAACAACTTTATCAAACGTTTTTTAGGCTGTTTTTCTGTTTCTAGGAACAAGAAAATGTAGAAACGGCAGAAATGGAACATTATCAAACGATGCCTAAACCTTCTTTATGGCTTATTTTGATGCCTTAAAGCTAACTCAATCTGATGAAGCTTTGGGGAATTCATAAGATTCTTAGAAACATGACCATTCCTCTTAACCTTTCTCTAAGAAACATTTTGATTTTGGTTTAACCCTGATAATGCAGTGGATTCGGATCAGGAGGGGTGTTTTTTCATTCGGATCCAATAGAATGAAACTAAATTCGAGAGGGAAACGACAATCAAAATTCGTCTTCTAAATAATAGTTTTTCCCTACTTGAGCAAAAATCGGAATTGATTCAATCCATGTTCAAGGAAGGAGAGAGTTTTTCTTCACCAAGGAACTAGAGTTTCACCAAATCCACTTTCTCTTTCACACATACGCACATGCACACATAGATACACAATGGAGAGAGGGGAGAAAGAAAGAAATCGGCCAAGGAGAGGGAGAGCTCCAAAAATCTTATAGCTCTCTCTCTCTCTCTCTCTCTCTCTCACCCATTTTATAATAAAATTGCCTTTTAGGGTTTCCTTCTTTGTCCAACCTTTGTTCCAAAAATAGAGAAGTCCACGTGGTAGAGAACGCTTTCCGAATTGAACAATTGCTTTGCTTCTAAAGTGGGAAGAGTGTAGGCACCTAATTTTGTCCCCCCTAACAATGATGCTTTATGGACAATATGAGGCTAGTACACTCTCTTTCGCGGAGGAATCTAAATTTTGGTTTAAACCTGGTCAGACCCAGTCAAAACCAGTCACACAGCTAACTCTAGCTGCCTAGCCTAGTCCATTGTGCATGAATAAATGGAGCATGGTTGAGCATAAGAAATGTTGGGAATCCAACCTGATACTATTCAATGATATGGGGGAGGTGACTGCAAGAGGTCATTAACATCCTTGTCATAAAAAGGCGATTAATCTAATCATACGCTAGATCCCCGCTATCATTGAATAGTGTTCCGAAATTTTGAATTCATCGATATTTTGTGCGCAAAAATCAGACGGTTAAATATCTCACAATGAAATCCTGAAGTTTGGAACATGTTAAACCCACTTGAGCCAAGCCAAATCAAGTCAAAAGACTTTAGCCAAGCCAAGCCAAAAGCCAAGGGGTCCCCCCACCGACCAACATTAAATGAACCAAACTTGTCTAAGCAGTTCAAAGTAATCTGAATCTTTCAAATGTGTCCAAGGCCAATTGGCTTTCAAATCCATTCAAGCTTATCAAATCCGTTTAGGCACTTCAAAGAAGTCTAAACTCTTTTGTCCAATATACCCCCATATTTCCTATAAATAGCACCCGTCGATTCACTCTTTAACACACCAATTCACTCCCATTTCACCCTATTTGTGAATTACTCTGAGACAAAAGCCAGAGAGAAGAGAGAAAAGAATTGTTTCATGGGAACCCCTTTGCAAAAATCCGATTTCCCTCTGTGGGAAACCCGTCTGATCTACGCCTTTGTGACCATTCCCTCTTCCATTTTACCTTTGCCCTCTCACTTTAGCTTTTTGATTTTCACTGTTGTGTAAAACCCTAGAAGCCAAAATCGATAGAATTCAAGTCTAAGCTTAAATCCTCGAAGACAATAGTACTCTTGGAGTAAGAAGCTACCTATAAACCCGTGGTGTGGAGGCCACATCCGCTCTTCCAAAGACCCCGGCATATCTCTTTCTAATCAATTAATGAAATTTCACCCACCCATTTCCTTATAGTTATTAGTTGTTTCTACATGGTGTGGAAGCACTTCCCCTTTTTTTTAAAGTAGAAAATCCATTTTTAAAAATAGCGCTGAAACTCTGCCCGTTTTCTATAAGTGAAAAATTATTTTCTAAAATGATGTAGAAACGTTGTCCATTTTTGTATAAGTGAAAAACCCATTCCACATAAGCCAGAGCATTGCCCAAAATTTTTGAGTTCTATGTAGAACCATTAGAGCAGAAGCTCTGCTAAGACTTGGAATTTCCTCCAAGAAAGAGAGAAGAACCAAAGTTTCATCCCTGAGTGGGGAAAATTGCATGGATTGCATACTTGTATTCATGAGTAATGGATTAAATTTTTAATAAGTATTTTTATGATTTCATGTATTATTTTACATAAATAGTATTATTTCCATTATTTCAAGTGGACAACTAGATTTGGCTTTCTATTATCTCATATTCTCATATTTCATAAGATAGGCATAAATATTGAGAGGACAAAATTACCCATCATTTCATGTAATCAGTATCTTACCCTTTCATGTGATTTGTATAAGTATATTATCATTTCATGTGATAAATTATAGATTCTATCCATTTTTTCATGTGATTTTTATGATAATAGTTTTCATCATTTTATGTGTTCACATATGATTTCCCGTCATATAATACAACCATATGTTATTGATTTTCATCTCAATTGTAAGGTTAAGTTAGATTTTTTTTCTTTCGATAGGTTAAAATCATCTATCATCCCATTTTAATTTCATGATAATTAATTTTATCTTTTTCATGTATTAATAGGTTAATTAAATTATTTCATTAATTCATGTGATCATATCATATAATTTTTTATTTTATTTTATCATTTTGTGTGCAAGTATGGGTTCCATTATTTCATAAGATTCATCAATGTTCATTTTCATTATGATATTACTTAAGCAAACATAGCATACATGTTGGTTAGGATCATTACAATTCTCCGGTGAGAATATTCGAAATCCAAGCATCTTCGGGAAAGGTAGGTGCCTAACACCTTCCCACACTCGTAACCTGATATGGACCCACATCTCTGGAATAGACCAAATATGAAGTCAACTTTGGGTGTTCGATCTTTTCATAGGAATTTAACCCCCTAATCGAGCTCGATCCCTCAATCGGAATTGGGATCACCAATAGGGTTTAGGCCATAAATTCTAAGAGGCAATTCCAAACAACATATTTTTTTCATCCCCTTCATGTCATTTAGAAGATAGAGGACATAATCCCAAACAACCTTAGAAAGAGGGGAAGTGCGAAAAAAGAAAAAATAAATCTGCTCCTTGGGAAAGCGGAGAGAGGGATTGCAAGCACCAAAATTATCAAGGGGTGAGAGGAAGCAGAATCATTTTCCCGTTCTTTGTCCTCATAAAGAGATAAAATCTAAAAGGGATTGCTATCTTTTTAAATACGAAATTTATATTTATTTCACAACTATAAATAAAAACATAATTAACTAAATAATATTCCCAAAAATGGTCATACACAACTAAACTCTTTAATTTGTATATAAGACCTTATCTATTTGAATTTTAAAAGTAACCGCAAAAGTATGGATCAGTGTAGCTAATGGGTCAAACACAAGGAGAGTAGCCACTTTATTTTTAGATCATTTTAGTAATGCGAAAGTGTAACGATTGATTATGGTGATCTACTTCTAACTACCGTCCTAACACAAATGCATCTAAAAACGTCCTAACCAACACAACTAGGAAAATTTGAATTGAAATTGCAATAAAAATTGAACGCCCTAACCATTCACATCTAACCCTAACCATTCATCATCTAGGAATTTAAATATTCAAACCACATAATTAAAAACAAATAACTGAAATAAAAAGTGCTGAAAAGTAAATAAATAAATAAAAAACGGAAAAGGTTAGAGAGAGGCACACAAGTAGGTATCTCTACTTAGCCCGAGGAATGCACCATAAATAATATGAGCTTCTCTATTTGACCAGAGAGTACTCTTACAAGGGCTTTTCTACTTGGCTTTAGGAGATGGATGCAATTAAATAAGAAAGTAAAAGGATGGTTCCATAGGTAGAGAGGGGCAAAGCCAACACACGCATCTAGCCATGAACCTTGGCGAAAAAGAAAAAGCAATAGTGTAAAACTGCAAATTTAAAACCTAATTTAAGAATATTGGGTAGCAAGAAGAGGGATTGAGAGGGGGAGGGTGAGAAGACTACTGTAGAAGCCTACTTACTTGAACTTTCATACTTCAATCCTTGAAGTAAAATAACTTGATTGATTTGAAATACTACCAACCCTAAAAATCAGATTTAAACTAAATCAAATCTGAAATTGCTAGGCTTAGAGAAAACAAATTATGAAGAGAAAAACTGAACTTGAAAGAGATGCTCCACAGTTTGTTCTAATCACCTAGAACTAAGCCTAGAACTAGAAATTAAAATTATTACTTCTTTGAATAACTTGAACACTAAAATAAATGACTTGCATTTATCAAAATAAAAGACTTGCATTAATAAGAAAAAAAAGATTACAAAAGTGCTTGCATAAAAAAAATAAGACAAAGAACTAAAGAGAAAAAGAGAGTACAACTAAAAACCTAGAAGAAGAGAGGAAGAGAGGGACACCCCTTGAGGGTTTGGTGGACCCTCTTACATAGGGAATGGGGAGGGAGTAGAGGATGACGCCCAAGGGAGATCCTCTTGGACGATTTTGATGAGGTGGAGGGGGGATTGGGAGATAAAATAGGAAGTAGGGCATTTTTTTTTTTTTTATTTCTTCTTTTTTTTCTTTCTTCTCTTTTGTGGGCAAGATCTCCATGATTTTGGTTTCATCTTTTTTTTTTATTTTTTTATTTTTTTATGAGCACAAACTCCTCTCTTGGAGAGATTTATCTTGCTTGGACAATCTTCTAATTGTTTAGGAAGTTCCATCCATGCCCCTTGCTTAAGTGATAAGAAGAGAGGGACACCCCTGATCCATTATTCTTTTTCTAGCCTGAAAAGAATAATCACTTGTCAAGTGACAAAATGAATGTGTACTTTTAATGCAACAAGTCCATCACACTCAAAATTTCGTTCTCTTTACAACTATGAAAAGAAATGGGACCTCTTTATGTGTAAAATTGGAGATACGACACCCGATAGTCCTTAAGGCCTTGAAAATAGAAAACCTAAAAAAAGAGAGTAAAACCCAAGGTAGCTCCATTCTAAATATGTAAAATGCATGCTTTTATACCCTAGATTTCACACATAAATGTGCTCATCATTATCCTTTTTCAATATCCCATAATGAGTTGTAGGATATATAATATAATACTATCAAACCCCAACTTATTGTCCATGTCTATATCAGAGATTCTGTGATCATGATCGGACGTTTAAAATATTTTAAATAAAACTTCAATAAATAAAATATAATTTTTCATATTAGAAAATAATTTTTACAACAAATTTACGAAAACGACACTTGTATCAAATGATTATCTGATTAAGTACAAACACTCTTTCTCCTTGATATTCCTCAATTGAGGATAGTCGATCCAATGTTGACAATCTTTTTCATTAACAATGCGGAGCCACATATCTAATGCACCGAAATATAGTCAGTAAAATGTCAACCATTGGTTTATTAAAACACATAATACAACACTATAACAAATAAGGTCTCTCAGGTCAAAAGGTCAAGTGAAGGGTAGGAATCTTGTCCTCACACAATTGATAGTAGCACATGTGACATTCTCTCCATATCATTTTCTATATACAAACCACATGCGTACTCATATTATGTACTAAAATCACATTATTGGTAGCACACAATGTGATAACCATATGAATAGGATGTCCGGTCTTATCCCTAACTAATAATGGTTTTGGGTGAGAACCTATAGAACAACTTATAAACCTAATAAATAAATATCATGCATAAATTAAAATATGCATTTTTATGAAATGTACCAAGTTTGATGCACACATAATTTCAACATTTGAAAGAATACTTTGGAGCTAACATCATTTCCTTCTACCTATCATTTTAATTACCCTTTGTCTACTTTCCACCACCAATAAAGAAGCTTGAACTTTACCCAAATATGACGTTCTTGGACTAAAGAGTACTCCTATCTTTGCCAACTAACCCTATCTAGGAACTCTTAATTTACTTCTTTTTCTTTTGTTATTTGTTTTGTTGTATTGCATTCATTGTATATATCATTAGCCAGTAACAGTAGGAGCTCGAGTTTGTAGGCATATTAAACAAATACGGTTAAAAAACATTCTCGCATTAAAGTGAAATTCTTTTCTATCTATTTCAGTGTTAACTATTACCCACCACGACAATCCATGTATTCACTAATTAACTAATTATTCAACAGGTAATAATTATTACCAATAAAAGGGAATTAATTATCATAAAATTGCCCCTTCCTTAATTATCTAGTTTTTCAAAACAAAACAAAGTTTAAAGAACTTATAATATGATACATTATATAAACATGACAATATATCCTTTATTAACCTCTAATCTGTATTCTTTATCAACTGGACTGAAACCAATATTGTTTGGTGCACCAATGATTGATGTAGTTTCTTCTCTATATGTGGAAATCGATGTGATGTTATGGCATGCATTATTCTAATGTTATGTATGGCTTACTTTAGACAAATGTGAACAATACAAAATCAACACCTCATAATTCCCTCTACTATGTACACAAGGTTGGATATCTCAATTTCTTCCTATACTTTATTCTCATGAGTAGTGCTTATCATTTATAATTTTTTCCTATTTCATGATAATTTAAATAATTTATTTTATATTTTACTTGAGTATGGAATCATTAATTATTGTTATCATTTATATTTTGATATGAAATAATTGCAGGGAACAATCAAACGTAGTCAACAAAGTTGTTCAAAGGGCTTTGAGAGAACTAGATAGCATCCCCTTGGATGAATGTACATGCCGTGTTGGAATAGATTTCTATGTTGGTGAACTACTTTCTTTATTAGATTTTGATTCTGATGATGTATGATTTGTAGCAATATGTGGCATGGGTGGCCTCGGAAAGACAACTATTGCAAAAGCTATCTACAACCAAATCTTTCGAAGCTTCAATGGGAGCAGTTTTCTTAAAGATGTTAGGGAGGAAGCAGGAAAATATGGTTTATCTTCTTTGCAAAAGCAACTTCTTGGAGATATTTTTGATGCAAAGCGTGAAAAAATCAATGCTTCTGGAGAAATGATAAAAAGAAGACTTCATAGAAAAAAAATCCTTCTTGTTCTTGATGATGTGGATGATGATAGACAACTTGATGCATTGGCTGGTGGAATCAATTGGTTTGGTCAAGGAAGCAGGGTCATAATAACAACTAGAGACAGCCATATTTTGGATGTACATAAAAATAAAATTGATAAAGATATTCCAATATATAGGCCTGAAGAACTGAATTTCAAGAATTCTCTTCAACTCTTAAGTTTGCATAATTTAGAGAGAACAAATCTCTTGAAGATTATAAGCATCTTTCGCGTGAAGTTGTACGCCATGTTGGAGGCTTACCCATAGCTTTAGAAGTAGAAAGTTTGAAGATGATTCTTGATGAAAAGGGCTATGGAAAATCAATAAAAATATGTGATGACAAGGTCTTTGGAGCATTGATGATAAGTTACAAAAAACTAGGTGATCCTGAGAAAACCATATTTCTTGATGTTGCACGCCACTCCATTGGATAGAAAGTAGAAGAAGCAATTTCCTTGTGGAAAGCCTGCGAGTACAATCCAAGATTAGCAATAAAAGAGCTCACTGAAAAGCACCTCTTAAAGATTGAAGGAGAAAATTTGAAAATGCATGATCTACTTCGAGATATGGGAAGGAGAATCATCATGGAAGGTAGCTCTGGGGACCCCGCTAAGCGTCGTAGGTTGTGGTCTCATGATGAGATCTTTAAAGTCTTAAAAAAAGACAAGGTAAGAGCTAGATGCATGAAATTTTTTTTTCGTGGTCACCTTTTATTATAACTAATCATGCGAACCCTAAGGGACATTTGCCTTAGGAAATGTGTGGTTCTGAGTTCGACTCCTTTTACCTCCTTGGGACCATTCACACGAGTGTGTTTAGTACTCTTCATTGCTTTCGGTGAATAGCATTAAACACATTATGATAGTAAAAATTGAGCTCTCAGCCCAAAATGATTTGAGTCTAAGCAATCCCATAACACAAAAATACAAAGGCAAGGACCACCTCTAATCAACCCCCCATGGACCCTACGAAAGTAGGACTAGCATGGGGTACGACAATTTTAAACATATAAATCTAGTGCAAAGTATAAGAGAATGAAAGTATAGTAAATATTAAGTGCATTGTGTAAGTTTTTGAATCTTTACTTCTTGCTTTGGTTGTGTGTGTAATAATTTTTTTTACTTGAATGTGATTTTTCTGCTGTAGGAAGCTCAAATGGTCGAAGGTATCCTCCTTGATCAAAATTTTGTATTTAAAGCCAAAGACTTAGAAAGCTTTAAAACCGAGGACTTCATATTCTGTAAAGACTTTGAGAAGATGCACTATTTAAGGTTTCTCCAATTTAACGGTCGACTTAATGGGAACATTTCCGATCTTCCTTCTACATTAAGATGGTTCCATTGAAAGGGATGTCATCTGACATATGTACCAGCCAATTTTTATCATGAGGAACTGGTTCATCTTGAGTTATCAGATAATGAAATCCGAAGTGCTTGGGCTGATACACCTCAAAATCAAAATAAGGTATGGTAAACTTTTTCTTTTCCTTTTACTTGTTTAATTATCAAATTTTAAATAGTGTAATTGTTTACATCTTCTCTTTGTTCCACAGCGGTTCAAAAAGTTGACTCTTAGTCTCAATGACTGCTCGTGTCTCTCTGGGTCTCCAAACTTCTCACTGTTTCCATGCCTGCAGAGATTGGATCTTCGGAGATGCAATTCTCTTTTGAATCTCTTAGGTCTATCACACTTGGATAGTTTGGAGGAATTATCACTGAATGAATGCAATGGATTCAAAAACCTCTCAGTGCTTCCAACAAATTTAACCCTACTTAGTTGTAAGTCTTGCATGTCATTGGTAAGATTACCAGATTTGTCAAAGCTGAGAAGGTTGAGGATTTTAGGGATTGCCTATTGTGAAGAACTAGATGAAATTCATGGCCTCGAAGGAATAAAATCCTTGGAAGAGTTGGAAGTTTCAGGTTGTCACAAATTATAACAAAGTCATTGGATTTGTCTAAACTGAAAAGACTGAGGAGATTAAACATCAGCCAACGTAAAAATCTTGATGAAATTCATGGCCTCGAAGGAATAAAATCATTGGAAGAGTTGGAAGTGTCAGGTTGCCACAACTTAATAGAGTTGCCAGATTTTTCAAATTTGAAAAGATTGAGGAGATTAAACATTAGCCAATGTGAAAATCTAGAGGAAATTTACGGCCTCGAAGGGACAGAATCCTTGGAAGAGTTGGAAGTTTTGGGTTGCCACAAATTAACTGAGTCACCGGATTTATCAAGACTGAAAAGATTGAGGAGATGTAAAAATCTAGAGGAAATTCACGGCCTTGAAGGAACTGAGGCCTTGAAAACATTGAGTGCTTCATGCTGCTACAAGTTAAAGAAGTTAGCAGATTTGTCAATGTTGAAAAGATTGAAGGAATTACACATTAGTCACTGTGAATATCTAAAGGAAATTCATGGCCTTGAAGGAACAGAATTGTTCGAAGAGTTCTATGCTTTGAGTTGCAACAAATTAACAGTGTAATCTGATTTGTCAAAGCTGAAAATATTGAGGAAATTGGACATTAGTTTTTGTAAACATCTAGAGGAAATTCATGGCCTCGAAGGAACAGAATCCTTAGAAGAGTTGGAAGCATCGGGTTGCCATTAATTAACAGTGTTGTCGGGTTTTTCAAAACTGAAAATTTTGAGGATATTAAACATCGGTGGATGTATAAATCTGAAGGGAATTCAAGGCCTCGAAGAAATAGAATCCTTGGAAGAGCTGGAAGCATCAGGTTGCCACAAATTAACAGAGTTACCGAATTTGTCAAAACTGAAATATTTGAGGAAATTAAACATTAGAGATTGTGTAAATATAGAGGAAATTCGTGGCCTAGAAGAAACAGAATCCTTGGAAGAATTGGATCTGCGAGACTGCTACAAATTGACAGAGACAGCGAGGAAGATACATGGGCAGGTCTTTTTTTTCTCTCTTATTAACTTTAAAAGGAACTTTCTATATGGTAGTAGCGGCAGCAACTGTAACAACTAGAGCCTAAACTATGTGTGTCACTCAGTTAGCTTGTTTTTTTTTTTTTTTTTTGGTTAACGGCGAGTATCCAAGTCTTCGGCTTGACTAGTCCCACGGGTCCATATTGACCCACAATTGTATGGATCTGGTCATACCGAGATCACCCCATGTGAGTGCCCCAAAGTGTGCCTAGTGAGAGTCCAACTTAAAACGTCTGAGTTTACGGCCCATACCAAATTCGTTGCTCACCTATTGCTCTACCCCTTGGGTTAGCTTGTTTCTTATATATGATTAATGGGGTTTTTCATTCACTTATTATTTGCAGGGAACATTTCTAGATACTCCTCGCAATGGTACTTCTAACAAAGGTGGTGGGAGTATCTCAATTGATGGTGATGGTGATGATGATGAGATATACTATGCTGGGTCACCAATTCTGTCATTCTGTGTGTTGTTTTTTCAACAATGTTTGAATACCCAGAGGATACTATCACTCTTGATATTTGGGCTACTATCCGTCGGAGAGAAAATAGGACCCTGTGTTACCATTCGATTGAAATTAAGGACCTTGAAGTACCCACTGATGGAGGTTGTGATTTGATCTATATCCACCATTTCAAAGGGTTTGATTGGTTTGGGTTTCCATTGGAAAACAAATATGCTGTTAAGTTTGTCTCGAATTCTTGACCCGTTTTGAAGATTGACCCGATCCGACATATTTTGGTGGCGACCCGAATGGGAATTTTTCTGAGATCTGTGATAGAAGCAGAGGGCTTGGGCCTATTGAGCCCATCACTGATCTCGTATGGGGGTACGGGGGCGTAGCCCCCGCGGTATGGTTCGACCGGATCGACCGTGACCCGATGGGTCGAACCGCTATTTGGAGTATATATATATAATGTACTGTTGCTTGTTGAGAGTCATTGTATTCTAGGGTTTTCACGAAGCTAGGGTTTCAGGGCAAGTTCTTCCTCACCGCTGCTAGATTGTAATCCTTCTTCTACATAGTGAATCATCTTCTTCTTCGCCCGAGGACGTAGCACACCACCCTGGTGTGTGAACCTCGTTAAATCTCTGTGTCGTACGGATCTATTGTCTTTCTTTATTCGTGTTTCTTGGTGTTTGATCTAACAAACTGGTATCAGAGCTCTTGGTTACTTCGATCCATGGCTTCAACGAAATACGATATTGATAGGTTTGACGGCAACATCAGTTTCAGTTTATGGCAGGTTCGAATGATGGTTGTTCTCACGCAGCAGGGTTTGAAGAAAACCCTATTTGGGAAGGCGAAGAAACCTGCAACTATGTCCGATGATGATTGGAGCGATTTGGATGATAAAGCCCTTTCAGCTATTCAGTTGTGTCTTTCGAATGATGTTCTACAGGAAGTTCTCTCAGAGAAAACGGCTGCAGAGTTATGGGTGAAGTTAGAGAACCTCTACCTCACCAAATCCCTCACCAATAGGTTGAGATTGAAGCAACAACTGTATACTCTTCATATGGGCGAAGGTACTTCTATTAAATCCCATATATCTGAGTTCAATTCTATTGTTACTGATTTGAAAATGATAGATGTTAAAATAGACGATGAAGATTTGACCCTATTATTGTTATGTTCTCTGCCTCCATCTTATAAGCATTTTAGGGATACCATGATTTATGGTAGAGAGACAATCTCTATTGAGGATGTCAAAACAAATCTGCAAAGCAAGCAGAAGATTGATGATGAGTTGACAACTACCAATAAATCTGATGGTGTTGGTTTGGTAGCTAGAGGGAGAACGAATGAAAGGGGTTCATATGGTGACAAAAAGAAGGCTAGATCAAAATCTAAGTACAAGAATTTAACCTGCAATTATTGTAAGAAGAAGGGGCATATTAAATCTGAATGCTATAAGCTTTTAAATAAGTAGAAGGCAGGTGGTGGTGCTCAAAATCAACAGAAAAGAGATGATTCTGCAGAAGCTAGTATTGCTGAAGATGAGAGTGAGTCTGATATGCTTTTGGTGACTGATGATAAAGTTAGATCACAGGATGAATGGATTCTTGACTCTGGTTGTTCCTACCATATGTGTCCCAATCGTGAATGGTTCTCCACATACGAATCAGTTCGAGGTGGAGTTGTGTTGATGGGAAATAATGCTTCTTGTAAGACTATTGAAATGGGAACGATCAATATCAAGATGTATGATGGCATTGTCAGAACATTGTCCAATGTCAGGCATGTCCCTGATTTGAAGAAGAATCTCATCAGTTTAGGCACTCTTAATTCAAATGGGTGCAAGTATACAGCTGAAGGTGGAGTCATGAAGGTCAGCAAGGGTGTTCTCTTATTGATGAAAGGAATCAAGGTTGGCAGTTTGTATGTGTTGCAGGGTACTATAGTCACTGGGTCTGTTGCAGCAGCTTCATCATCTATGTCTGAATCAGATGTCACAAATTTATGGCACATGAGGTTAGGCCATATGAGTGAAAGAGGGATGGCATCATTAAGTAAAAGGGGCTTGCTGTGTGGTCAGAGTACAGGAGCAATGAAGTTCTGTGAGCATTGTGTGTTTGGGAAGCAGAAAAGAGTTAGTTTCAGTACTACTATTCACAGGACCAAGGGAACTTTGGACTACATTCATTCAGACCTATGGGGGCCCTCCAGGGTTGCTTCAAAGGGGGCTGATGCAAGATACTTGTTTACTTTCATTGACGATTTCTCTAGGAAGGTTTGGGTCTATTTCTTGAAGCACAAAAATGAAGTATTTGTCACTTTCAAACAGTGGAAGAATTTGCTTGAAAAGCAGACCGGGAAACAAATTAAAAGGTTGAGAACCGATAATGGTCTAGAGTTTTGTGAAGGTGACTTTAATGAGTTCTGCAAAAATGAAGGTATTGCAAGACACCATACAGTTGTTAAAACACCCCAGCAGAATGGAGTGGCGGAGCGTATGAATAGAACCTTGTTAGAAAAGGCAAGGTGTATGTTATCAAATGCAGGATTGGGCAAGGAGTTCTGGGCAGAAGCAGTTAACACAGCAACCTTGTTGGTGAATCGATCTCCTTGCACAGCTATTGAGTGCAAGACTCCAGAAGAAGTTTGGTCAGGTAAACCTGCAGACTACTCAAATTTAAAAGTATTTGGATGTCCTGCTTATGCACATGTAAATGAAGGGAAGTTGGAACCTAGGGCTAAGAAATGCATTTTTCTTGGGTATGGATCTGGAGTGAAAGGATACAGGTTGTGGTGTTCTGATCCAAAGTCTCCAAAATTTCTTATTAGCAGAGATGTTACTTTTGATGAATCTGCTATGTTGCATCCTAGGAAAGAAGTTCCTATTCATTGTGATGAAGGTCAAGAAAAATCTAGAGAGAAGGTGGAGTTTGAAATTGGTGGTTCATCTTCAAACAAAGCACAATCTACTTTAGTCCAGTTGCCTACTTTTACTGAAGGAGATGATGCTCAAGAGAATTAAGAAGAAGAGTGGTACATCATTGCCAAGGATAGACCAAGGAGGAATATTAGACAACCACAAAAGTATGGGCATGCTGAATTTGTTGCTTATGCATTGTCTGTTGCAGATACAATTGAAAATAGTGGGCCCGCAACATATTCTGAAGCTGTTGCTTCAATTGATTCTACAAAATGGTTGATTGCCATGAATGAGGAGATGGAATCTCTTCATAAAAATCAGACTTGGGAGCTTGTGAAGCCGATAACAGGGAAGAAAATTGTTGGTTGCAAATGGGTCTTCAAGAAGAAGGAATCTGCCTCAGGTGTTGAAGATGCTAGGTACAAGGCACGTTTGGTTGCAAAGGGCTACAGTCAGGTACAAGGAATTGATTTTAATGATGTTTTCTCACCTGTTGTTAAGCATAGTTCTATTCGTGTCCTACTTGCTTTAGTTGCTATGCATGATTTGGAGTTGGAGCAACTTGATGTGAAAACAGCATTCTTGCATGGTGAACTAGAAGAACAAATTTATATGCACCAACCTGAAGGGTTTGTTATTGAAGATAAGGAGGACCATGTATGCTTGTTGAAGAAGTCCCTATATGGTTTAAAACAGTCTCCTAGACAGTGGTATAAAAGGTTTGATTCAGTTATGGCTAGTTTTGGATACTCCAGGTGTCAATATGACTGTTGTGTTTATTTCAGAAAGCTCTCTGATGGGTCATTCATATATTTGTTGCTTTATGTTGATGATATGTTGATTGCAGCAAAAGATAGGAATGAGGTCAATAGGTTGAAGGAACAATTAAGTTCTGAATTTGAGATGAAAGATTTGGGGGCAGCAAGGAAGATCCTTGGTATGGAGATCAAGAGGGATAGAAAAGCAGGGAAGCTGTGGCTATCTCAACAAAAGTACACTGAGAAGGTATTGAATCGTTTTGGCATGAAAGATGCCAAACCTGTAACTACTCCTCTTGCATCTCATTTTAGACTTTCAACTGCTCTATCACCTAAGACAGATGAAGAGGTGGAGTACATGTCACGTGTTCCATACTCTAGTGCAGTTGGCTCCGTTATGTATGCTATGGTTTGCACTCGTCCTGACATTTCACAAGCTGTCAGTGTGGTGAGCAGATATTTGTCATGTCCAGGTAAAGCTCATTGGGAAGCAGTGAAGTGGATACTTAGGTACTTGAAAGGGACCTCTGGTGTTTGTTTGGAGTTTGGGAGGAATGGTGATAGTTTATCTGGTTATGTTGATTCAGATTATGCAGGTGATCTTGACAAGAGAAGGTCACTCACAGGCTATGTATTTACTCTTGGAGGAAGTACGGTTAGTTGGAAAGCTACTTTACAAGCTACAGTTGCATTATCTACCACTGAAGCAGAGTATATGGCAGTGACTGAGGCAATTAAAGAAGCTATTTGGCTTAGAGGTTTGTTGGGAGAACTCAGCATGGATCATGGGGTGACTGTTGTCCATTGTGATAGCCAGAGTGCTATTCACTTGACTAAAGATCTAATGTATCATGAGAGGACAAAGGACATTGATGTTTTGTATCATTTCATAAAAGAGATAATTGCTCAAGGTAATATTCAAGTGTTGAAGATTGGTACTGAAGACAATCCAGCTGATATGTTGACTAAGCCTTTATGTGTTGGTAAGTTCGAGCATTGCTTGAACTTACTTGGTGTTTGTCATGTTTGAGTTCAGCCCTTTGGAGGGCTATTGGAGAAGATGAAGATATTAGCTATTTGTTTATCTGTTGGAGGAGAATTCAAGCCAAGGTGGAGATTTGTTAAGTTTGTCTCGAATTCTTGACCCGTTTTGAAGATTGACCCGATCCGACATATTTTGGTGGCGACCCGAATGGAAAATTTTCTGAGATCTGTGATGGAAACAGAGGGCTTGGGCCGGAGGCCATCACTGATCTCGTATGGGTGTGCGGGGGCGCGGTATGGTTCGATCGGATCTACCGCGACCTGATGGGTTCGACCCACGTTTTTGGAATATATATAATGTACTGTTGCTTGTTGAGAAAGTCATTGTATTCTAGGGTTTTCACGAAGCTAGGGTTTTCAGGGCGAGTTCTTCCTCGTCGCTGCTAGGGTGTAATCTCTCTTCTGCATAGTGAATCATCTTCTTCTTTGCCCGAGGACGTAGCACACCACCCTGGTGTGTGAACCACGTTAAATCTCTGTGTCGTACGGATCTATTGTCTCCCTTTATTCGTGTTTCTTGGTGTTTGATCTAACACACATCAATATGACGTGATACGTCCACTTGCGAAGCTAAAGATGATTCACTTTATAACGGGAGAAAGATTGCAATGGAGATCTCTCAAGAACACCAAACTTACAGCATGAACTCTCCCTTGAAACCGTAACACGAAAATCCCCAACTCTGGCCGACTCACACAACAAGACAGTAGAACAAACATTTGCTATGTTATCATCATAGATCTCAGAAAAATTCTCATTCAGATCGCCACCCAAAATATCAGAGCGAGACGATCTTCAAAATGGATACAAAGATTTGAGACACGCACAACAAGTATCAGTACACAAAATTTCAGGAAGAAAAGAGAAGGATCGGGAGATGGCAACACAAAAAATTGGACTGAAAGTACCATTTTACAAGCATAGAAACAATAAAACAGAATCTCGGCAAGTATAGAGGAAAAAATTAAGAGGGAAAGTAGATGGTAGTACTAGAGAAAGAATAGATCATGAACATCGAAGAGATGAAATTAAGTAGCACTTGGTCACCTTTGACTGTCGCAAATCCAATAGAAGCTTCAAATTTTAATTCAGAATTTTCAAATCTAGTATTTTATTGAATGATTACAATATAATGAATATTTAAACTAAATAAACAAGGAAACTAAATAACAATAAAATATTTATCCAACTCCTTAATATATAAAGATTGCATAAATCTACTATGGATATTTTAGGCATGTTCTTAGCTCTTTTAGCTTCTTCAATCTGAATTCGATCATTCCTTCTAACTTGAGAACTTTTGAATTATATATTTTCTTAGATGGTTATTGGGTTTTAGATCGAAATATGAATTGATACAAAAATGTAAAAAAAAAAATAATAAAAATAAAATAAAATAAAATAAAATATTGTGCAGACTTTCGATTTCTTATTATTTTTCATGGTTAGCGGAGCTGTCAAGAATTCGTTATTTCATTCCTCCTTTCATAAAAGCAGGTTGGGAGATGGATTGTCTTGGTAGTGGATGTAATGCATGTAGGACGTTTTGACTTAACCGATCTATATGGTACATCAGGTAGACAATCGATACCTTATTATAGTCTGTTGTTATAAGCATGTGGCTGATTTATAGTGGTGGTCAGGTTAACAGCTGATACTTATTATAATTAGCCATAACCCGAAAATCTTTTTGCATGGATCCCCACACTCGTCCTTGCTTGAAATCTCTATATAACTAACCCCAATAAGTTGGGGTAAGGTTTTGGATATTATTGCATAAATCTACTAAATAGTCTCAAACCCCTAATTTCGTGACTGCATCAAGGACACTTTCTTTTGCAAGATCTCCAAGTTAGTGAAGCGTAAACATAAAATTCATTTGCATAAAACAATTTCACATGATTATTTAAACACTTTAGCCTCAAATACATTGTCCCATAAGAAACAAGAACACAAAATAGAAGGCACGATTTTCTATTTCCATTCCGTTATAAAAAAAAAAAGAGTAGTACAATGACCAAGAGTAATGAAACCAATGGATACAATTTTATTTGGTAATCTACAAGGAAATAAACTTTTTTTTAATGACAGGTATTCAAGCCTTCACTAATCTCTCGAGCTCATATTGACCCCACAACCACATTAACCGAGTCATACCAAGGTTGAATGATAGCCATTCAACTTTCATTGAAAGCAGTGAAGAGTACTAAAAAAGAGTCGAACTCAGAACCACACGCTTCCTGAGGCGAAGGTCCCTTGCCAACTCGACTACCCCTTTAGGGTTAAGAAGTAAACATTAGCATTCTTACATTGACAATATAACTCATGGTCCAATCCTGATCACCATTAGCAGTTGACCTCATCCATAAGCACTGCCTCCCCACACCCACCCCCCCAACCCACACCCCAAAAACAATAAAAAAACTAAGAATGAGAATTCCAATTCTGCCCTTCAAATTACTGTATCTATTGTAAAGAGAAAGGATAGGATTCTTTCAATCCTTTCATTGTATAGCTATTATATTTGTGTAATGTTCCCTTTCCCTTTAAAGTTCTTTCTTTCTATAGGACTTACCTTGTATGGGCGTCCAATTTTGTATATTTATATGGGTTTTCTACTTGAATACAAGACAGAGAATTTTACTGATTTACATGGCCTCAGAGCCTTCTCTAGAATCTCTGGAGCATTTCGATCATCTCAGTAGCAAAAGTTCAAATCTCAGCCTCTGCCAAACATTTCGATCCTCCAATTCCAATCCTTCGCTGTCTTGTGAGCAATCCGTGCCTCTGTGAACAGTCCTTGTTCAATTCCACTGCCCTTTGTCCATTGATCTTAGTCTCCATCCAAAAACTATTGTGGGTACCCTCCTTCTTCACTTATTAGTTCTTATCCTTATATATATATATATATATATTTCTGCCACCCATTATCTATTTGCTGCAATACCATCCTACGTCTCTTGCTCTTTTCATTTATTGCTATTAATTTTTTTTCCATTATTTGTCCTTTCAAAATGGAAAAATCTGAGATATTGTCGATTAAATTCAATGGTACAAACTATGGTATTTGGAGGTTTCATTTTCTATATTTCGTGGAAGGGAAAGGTTTGTGGGGCTATATCGATGGCTCAACATCCCAACCATCTGTTACTAATCCTTCCAAGTAATCTAATTTGGCTAAATGAAAAATTGATAATGCTAAGATTATTACTTGGATTCTTGGTACTATTGATCCGCATATTGGTATTCCTATGCACAGTTTTTCCACGGCTCATGAGATGTGGTCATATCTTGAACGGGTTTATTAGCAATCAAATTTAGCCAGAAAATTTCAAATTGAAAATGATTTAATTTCATATGGTCAAGGAGAGAAGCGTATTCAGGAATATTATGCTGGTTTCCTCACTTTATGGAATGAGTATGAACAAGCTCATATAACTTCCGACTTATCTAATTGTTGCATTAGCACTTTACAGAAAATACATGCTGAAAGAAAAGTTATGCATTTTCTCATGAAATTGAGAGCTGACTATGAGGTTGTTCGAGCTAACATCCTCAATAGGGGTACCCTACCTGAAATGGATTTGGTTCTTGGGCAGTTGCTTCAGGAAGAGACTCGACTTATTACTCAAACTACCCTTGACCAGAAGAAGGATGATGTGGTGCTCTTCGCCAACAAAACCAAATCGAAGCCTTCCTCTCGTGATTTTTCTCATGTTCAATGTTATGAATGCAAGGCTACTAGTTATACTGCTTCTCATTGCAAGAAGCGCAATTTCTGTGTTTATTGTAAGAAAGATGGTCACATTATCTCTGAATGCAAAGTGAAACCACCAAGAAAACCTTCACCTTTAGTCCGCGTACTGTTCAACCAAGGGCTTATTAGGCTTCCGAAACACCATCCTCTGCACCCTCTTGACTTGATTCTAAGAAAAACAATGTTTCTGCTACTGTTGGTATGTCAGATGAGGTTAGGCAACTAGTCCAGAGCAGCGTGACCTCTGCTATTTCTTCTGCATTTTCTGCTATTGGCTTGTCTGGTAAGGTTTCTTTTTATTGCTCTCCGTCTACTCCCTTGTGGATTCTTGACTCTGGAGCTTCTAATCATATGACTAGTGTTTTTTCTTCTACTATTATTCTTAAACCTTGCAATGATGGTCGACAAATTCTTACTGCCAATGGTGATAAGCTAGATATCATTGGTAGTAATAACTTGTCAATATCTACTTCCTGTTCTCACCCCCTACTGTTAACCAATGTTTTTCTTGTTCCTAGGCTCACTAGTAATCTTATTTCCATTGGTCAATTGGTAGATGAGGGTTATATTGTTAACTTTTCTTCTTATAGTTGTGTGATTCAGGACCCGTGCACTGGGAAGGTGATAGCGAAGGGGAGTAAAATTGGTCTTCTGTTTGCATTGGAATTTGAAACATTGAAGAGCATGTCTTCTCCTCCTTCCATTTTACCTAGTTCCTATTTTCTTGTTTCTTCCTCGAAGGATTTTACTTCATCTAATAATTTGTGGAATCTGTGGCATCTCTGGTTAGGCCATTTATATTCTGACAGACTGGAGTATTTGTTTCGTAATGGTAGCTTACCCAACAAAATTTCTTCTTTGCAATCTATGGAAAAATCATGTGTGACTTGTTCTTTATGTAAAAGTACACATTTACCATTTCCTTCTCACTCCTCTATTAGCACTACTCCCTTTGATATTGTTCATAGTGATGTTTGGGGACCAGCATCGATTTTTTCTCGGCTGGGATATCGTTATTTTTTGTTATTTATTGATGATGCTACCCGATACACATGGGTTTATCTTATGCGTAAATGATTTGAATTTTTTTAACATCACAAAACCTTCTCTTCTATGGTTCACACACAGTTTAACTCCAAAATAAAGGTGTTTTGATCTGATTCTGGTGGTGAATATACTAATGGTATTTTTCTTCAATTTCTATCCCTAGAAGGTACTTTACCACAAAAATCTTGTCCTTCAACTCCTCAGCAAAATGGGGTCTCTGAACGCAAAAATCGTCATATTCTTGCAATTGTTCGGACATTACTTCAAGACTCTCATGCTCCTGTGACTTTTTGGGTTGAGGCGGTTTCCACTGCAGTATTTCTCATTAATCGTATTCCATCTTCTGTATTGCACAAACAATCTCCGTATTATTGTTTGTTTGGTTCTATTCCTGACTATTCTTTATTTTGGGTTTTTGGTTGTTTTTGTTTTGTTCATTTACCTCCGTATGAACGAACCAAGCTTTCTTCTCAGGCTACCATGTATGTCTTTGTGGGCTATAGTTCTGTGCATGAGGGTTTTGTATGTTATGATCCATCTCTTCGTCGTTTGCGCATCTCTCGTCATGTTGTTTTCATGGAACATATTTTTTATTATACTCATATATGTGTTCTCCTATTTCCTCTGTTTCCTTTCTTCCTCTTTTTGATGTCCCTTCCTCCTCTTCAAGTGTATCAACGCCGACAACGACAAACGACTCCAACAACAACGCCCTTGCCTATGCCTTCGGAGTCGGTTTTGATCATATATTATCACCGGCTTCTGATCTTGAGGTAACTCGTAGTGATTTTAATATTTTTTCCACTAATGTTTCTTCTACTAATCCTATGGTTTCTTCTTCTGATCCTGTTTTATGTCGTTCCACTAGGGTTTCTAAGCCTCCTTTTTGGTATGGATTTTCAGCTAATGTTTCTAGTGCTTTGCTTACTTCTCTAGATCCTTATACTTCATTTGCTCTGTTTGCTCCATTGGATCCCATTACTTCTCTTTTTGTCTCGTTAGATCCTGTTTCTCTTCCTAAATCTTACCACCAGGCATGTCGTATTCCTTGTTGGCAAGAGGCTATGGAATCAGAACTTAATGCTTTACTGGAAAATGATATGTGGGATATAGTGCCTACTCCTCCGAATACTCCAGTTATTGGGTGTCATTGGGTATATTCTGTGAAGCTCAAGTCTGATTGCTCTATTGATAGATATAAAGCTCGTTTGGTTGCTCAGGGAGATAAACAAGAATATGGTATTGACTACTCTGAGACTTTTGCTCCAGTTGCTAAGATGACCACCGTTCGTGTCTTCTTAGCTCTTTCTGCTATCCGTCAATGGCCTATATTTCAAATGGACGTTAAGAATGCCTTTCTACATGGTCATTTGAGGGAAACGGTTTATATGCACCCAGCTCCTGGTCTTTCATGTAATCGATTGATGGTTTGTAGACTAAAGAAATCCTTATATGGTTTGAAGCAAGCTCCTAGGGCTTGGTTTGAACGTTTTCGGGAGGTAGTTATTCATGCTGGTTTTACTCAGAGTTACCATGATTACTCATTGTTCTTTCATTCTTCTCCTAAAGATATGGCATTTCTTCTATTGTATGTGGATGACATTCTTTTTACGGGCGATGATATTGACACTATTACCACATTGAAGTCGCTCCTAAGTTCTTCCTTTAAGATGAAGGATTTGGGTCCTATCACATATTTTCTTGGACTCGAGGTTCACTACTCTAAACGGGGTTACTTTGTTAACCAACACAAATATGTTCAAGATTTGATTAAACTGGCCAACTTAACTGATGACAAGAAAGTGGATACTCCTATGGAAGTTAATGTCAAATACTCTAAGCATGTTGCAGAACCTTTCTGATCCTACTATATATCGGCAGCTTGTGGGAAGTCTTATCTATCTTACTATGACTCGCCTAGATATTTCTTATGATGTCCATATCGTAGCCAGTTCATTCCGTCACCTTGCCAATTGCACCTCACCGTTGCTCACCGCATTATTCGCTATTTGCAAGGTATAGCTACACAAGGGCTATTTTTCTCCTCCTCTTCTTCAATTAAATTGCGTGCCTATGCTGATGCTGATTGGGCTAGTTATCCTGACTCTCGACACTCTACTTCAGGATGGTGTGTTTTTTTTGGTGACTCTCTTATTTCTTGGAAATGTAAGAAGCAGCATACAATTTCCAAGTCATCTGCAGAGGCTGAATATCGTTCCATGTCATCAGTTTGTAGTGAGATTGTTTGGCTTCATGGGTTATTCACAGATTTCTCTATTTCATTTTCAGAGCCAACACCTCTCTATGCTGATAATACTAGCGCCATTCGCATTGCTTCCAATCCAATATTTCATGAGCGCACGAAACACATTAAGATTGATTGTCATTTCATTCGTGACAAATATCTTAATAACCTTATTTCTCTTCCTTACATAGCTTCTACTCATCAGATTGCAAACATCTTTACTAAAGCTATGTCTTCAACTCATCATTGGTATCTTGCATCCAAACTTATGTTGTCCACCCAGCATCAGTTTGAGGCAGAATGTAAAGAGAAAGGATAGGATTCTTTCAATCCTTTCATTGTATAGCTGTTATATGAAAGGATACGCAATCCTTTCATTGTATAGCTGTTATATTTGTGTAATGTTCTCTTTCCTTGTAAAGTTCTTTCTTTCTATAGGATTTACCTTGTATGGGTGTCCAATTTTGTGTATTTATATGGGTTTCCTACATGAATACAAGACAGAATTTTACTGATTTACATCTACAACTATTCATGCTCTGTTTTGTTAATTAAGAAAGAAGGAATGGCAAAAGGAATCATTAATTGTGACATGAGAATCCAGAGTTTGGCGTGAATATATAATGGGACCAGAACCTTCTCTGCTAGCCAAGATCAAATGGATAAGAAAACTGGATTTTGCATAAAATGAGAAATAATGAAAGAAAGTAATGGGATCCCAGAAATAGAAACTTCAGCCTGATTCCCTTGATTTGACACTGCAAAACTACAAGAACAGGGAGCAACAAACAGAAGAAAATCAATGGAACACACACACACGGGGAGAGAGAGAGAGAGAGAGAGACAGAGACAGAAAACTTGTCTATGATATATTGCTACCTCTACCCATGGCTCTGTGAGACAATAAAACTTTTCTCCAGCATTTTCACACCCTCTTCATCCATTGAGCTCTTACTCCAACTGCCGCCCTATTCAATGAGAAAAGTTCAGTCCATTCAATACCCATTCCTCTAAATCCCGTAATCCTTGATGATACCACCATGGGCATTACAAGAACAGGAAATGCACTGAATGAAACACCCCTCAGGCCTAATGAAACTGTACAAGTAGTAGTCTGGACACCAATTTTGAAATGTCAATTGTTAAACATCTTACACATTTATTTTTGTAAGTGATATTTTCATTCCAGCTTAAAATACCTTTGCATTTGTTACTATTGATCTAGCTTTTGTCAAAATTGCTTTGTCTTTATGTTCCACACCCTCAGTTCGGAATTTCAGGAGCCTGTGGAAATACAAATGATACAGAAACTTACAGAAACAACATATATTTATCTGACTGATTAAAAAAAAAAACACCCCTCCTACAAGGAGAAAAATTAGAGACCTGAGATTCTAAAATGTCTAAAACACTCTTTACTCTTCAGAAAAACTGGTTCATAGTGCCTCATGTTAAGATATACATTCAACCAGAAATCAAGATTTTGAAATTATTACATTTTCCTTTCTAACATCCCAATTTTCCTCCATGGGAAACATAGAAAACAACAAGGTTTTATATTTTCAATGCTACAATGAGATCAGTAATGTTTCCAAGAAATGACATATGGTATATGTCTATATCAGTGCTAATGCTCCGACATGTTGAAGAACCCAAATAAAAAGAATCATTGGCGTCACCTACTGACCAAAAAATATCAGGGTTAGTTTATTATTTGTATAATCTTACACTTAAGAGCCAGAAACTGGGAAGCTTAATGGAAATACCTTTTGACTCATCAGGTGCCAACAAAGAAATGCCTATGAACATAGGCATCATTCTTGGTATAAACATTGTTGTCCTCAATGCATCAAAGACCTATTTATAGATCCAGTGATAAGCATGAGATGTAAGACTAATTCATGCAGCATAACAAAGTAAAGGACTGTTGTAAACATTACTGTAGATTAAACTGTTATTCCTCAAATACACAAATCCTGTACAAATGGAGAAGGTCCAAACTATTTGAAACATGGGGACAATAAGGATTGCATCAAATAGTGACAATCCTTCATTCTATCTTCTCATCTGTTGACATAGGAAACAAAGTTCAAAATTAAAGTGTGGTAGTTTTCTGCACTTTCAGTTAAGCTACTCTGCAACTGATAATCATTGTGCATTGTCAATCTCAGCAGGTCGGACCTGGAAAAGAAAATGCAAACAGTTGCCAGCTCGGAAACAAAAATAAGTAACAAAATGACAAGGTCATGTATCAGAGAAATGAAACTAGACCCAGTTGATTGCCTGGGAAAGTCCAACTAACTCATTTATTTCTTTAGCACTTGTTAGAAAGCATCATAGGAGAGGGAGGAGACTGCAAGATAGCGCAGACTCCTCTCCACAATAAAGTTAGTTCCCCAATTGGGGTAGGAGTCCTAGAACACTAGGACTTGTGGTAATTTACTAATTAGATTAATTAGTTGTTAGCTAATTAGTTTCCTAGTTTGTTTCATATTCCTAGTCAGAGTAGGACAGCTGTCCTACTACTATTGTAGTCGAGAATTATCTATTTAATAAGAAGAGGAGGGTAGTCCAATCTACAAGATTGAGTCTGCCCACATTAAAAGGCTCTCTCACTCTTTTCTTTCTCGGTCTCTCTCCCTCTCTTTTACTTATTCTATATTTTCTACAGCACTAAAATCAAAACAATGCAAAACCGGCCACATGGTAGAGATCCTAAACTGGGCTCAATGGACCTAGTTGATCTCCTGGGAACATTATGATGTATTGCTACCTCAACCAGCAGCATTGTGTCCCTGAATCCTGAAGTTAAAGCAGTATGATAGACCCACAATAGAGATCCTAAATATGTACGTTTCACCTGAAAACAACACCAACAAGTCCCAGATTATATATATTTGGATAAAGGGAGATATCCAATATTTAACCAACATTTAAATCAATCTGGAAAGTAAATAGTCACCAAATCAAAGCCCAAGGGACTGAAAAACTTCAGACAAGCAATTAAATGATGAATGTAACTTGATCACCACTGGAGGAATAAACCTTCCAGCCAGGTTGACAAGGCTGGTTAATTAAAATGAAAATTGATTGGTTGATGCAAATTCAATGAAAACCAACCAGACCATTCTAAAATACCAAACTCCTAGTAATTATTTTAAACATGTTCACACTCCCACAGGCCCAATCTGGTTTCAGCCCTGGCTTAGTGCCTGACAGTTTGCCGTGAAAGGAAGCAATTCAACTTTTTTTTGCCAGAATATACATGAGAAGCAATTTAATAACACTAATTTAAACAATGTCAGCCAAGCAAGAATATAAAACAGAATGAACCCACTTATTTGGGTCACTACCAAAATGGGTAGAAAAGCATGTGAAATATACAGGGGAGGAGAGAGAGAGAGAGAGAGAGAAGGAACTGCTGAATTATCATTAGGAACCTCCACTTGTGACCAAGATTTTAAGCTCAGGCTAAGAGAAGGAACTGCTGAATTATCATTGTTGTCATGAAGAAAAGTTCTCTTGCTAGGTCTCAACATCTCTCCTCCTTTCTCCTCCTTATAATTGGATCTATCAAACTCCACTCGTGAGCAAAGTGTTAAGCTTGGGCTAAGAGAAGGACCTGCTGCCTCATCATCATTGATAGATGACCAGTTGAAGAAATCTGCCACCATCATGGCACTCGAATGTTGATTAGGATTTTTCTGGTCAGGATCCCTAGTCTTGAACAAGATCTTCCAGAATTTCACTACAACGTCATTCGGATGGTATCCACGAATATATAAAATTTCAATAGCATCTTTTCCTTCCAATGGAATCCCAAACCAGTCAAAGCCTTTGAAGTGGTGAATGTAGATCATATCTCGATGACTAATAAACTCAACGTCCTTTACTCTTACCGTATGAAGACACCTGATTGTTTTATCCTTTTGGCGAATAGACACAGAAATATCTAAATTGATGGTTCCTCTCCAACGCTGTTTGTTCATAAACAAGTGGGAGGAGGATTTCAAAACAAGGAAAAGAATTAGTCCCTCGTTACTGATCCCATTAGCAGTCAAAAAATAACCATCTCCTTGTGACCTGTCTAGTAAAAGTGTTCCCTGAAAATTAAGGGAAGGAAAGGAGCTGTCAACCATAAAAGTAATAAATTAATTGGGAATTCCTAATAGTTCCAATTATAGTAGGGGAAAACAAGGTAGTGAAAGACCTGGCCATGTATTTTATTTGGAGTGATGGTCAAGTTATAGCATCTTCGCGCATTGAATTCAACCAAGGATTCTGTTCCCTCAAGGCCTTGAATCTCCTCCAGCTTTTTGCAGTACTTAAGCTTTAATATTTTCAAAATTTTCAGCCTTGACAAATTTGGTAGTCGTACCAATGAATTGCAATATTCACAACAAAGTTCAACTAAACTTGAGGGAAGCTCTGGGAGGTATTCCAACATCTTGCATTCACGAAGCTTTAATTGCTTCAAGTTTTTCAAGTGTGACAGATCCGCTGGGAGCGATGGAAGCCTCCCACCAGAGCATTGAAAAATCATCAGGAAGTTTTGTAATGTTGGTTCTTTGCAGGTTAACGCTATGCAAACACCTCATTCTTCCCATTGACACTGGTAGCTTCACTAGTTCACAACAATCTAATACCTCAAGCTTCTCTAATAGTCCAACACCTTTGGGCAATTCCTTAATTCCTGAAACACTAGTCAATTTGAGCTCGCATAACGATTTTAGATCACCAATGGACTCAGGCAACTTCTTGAGTGATTTACAAAATTCAAGAATAAGCTCTTTGAGAGAACTCAACCTAGAAATGCTATCTGGGAGTTCTATTATTTGTGTGCACGACAAGTCAAGCTTGACCAGAGATTTTAGATCTCCAATGGACTTAGGCAACTTCTTTAGTGATGTTCTGAGAATAAGCTCTTTGAGAGAACTCAACCTACAAATGCTATCTGGGAGTTCTACCATTTGTGTCCCTGACAATTCAAGCTTAACCAGAGATTTTAGATCACCAATGGACTTAGGCAACTCATTGGGTGATATGCAATCCTTGAGAATAAGCTCTTTGAGAGAACTTAGCCTACAAATGCTGTTTGGGAGTTCTTCCATTTGTGTCTGCGACAAGTCAAGTTTGACTAAAGATTTTAAATCACCAATGGACTCGGGCAATTGCTTAAGTCTTGAAACATTACTCAATTGGAGCTCAACCAAATATTTAAGGTCACCAATGGACTCAGGCAGCTTTTTGAGGGAGTTGCATGATTTGAGATTAAGATCTTTGAGAGAAATCAGCTTAGAAATGTTGTCTGGGAGTTCTTCCATTTGTGTCCATGACAAGTCAAGCTTGACCAGAGATTTTAGATCACCAATGGACTCTGGCAAATTCTTAAGTTTGTTACATGATTCGAGAACAAGACTTTTCAGCTGACTCAACTGCCCAATTGACTCATCTAACTTATCCAAGGAATAGCAATGTCCAAGATCTAATCGCTCCAAGCAAGGAAACAATGAAAAGTTTGGGGACATATATAGATATCTACAGTCATTAAGATCGAGAACTTTCAACTCTTGGAACTGCTGTCAAACAAAGAGAAAATATTACAATGCTATCCATAAAACCTAATAATCAACTGAGAAAATAATAGTCAAATACTATACCTTATTTTCATTTTGAGGCTCAATGTTCCAAGCTTGTTTAATCTCACTCGATGAAAGGTTGAGATAAACTAGTCTCTTATGAAAAAAATTGGTTGGTAGAACATCACAAGTTTTGCACTCCCAAATGAGTGATCTTAACTCAGAAGGAAGGCGTGAAAAATCTCCATTGAACTTCGCTGAATCAATGCCTAGAAATCTTAGATTGGACATGTTCACAAAGTGTTCACTAGATAAATAATCACTCAACATGCTAGAGCGAAGAATCATGCCTTTTATCATGTCAGTTCCCTACAATAGAAAAACGAACCAAGTAAATGAAAATTGGTGGACACTAGAAATCCTCCCGCCCATCCCCATCACAAAAACAAAAAAAAAAGGGAGAGAAAGAAGAAGAAGAAGAAAGGAACGGGAGTGATAAAAGGCATATCCCACAAAATCCAGAGTGCCATAGTAAAGGCAATGGAACGCAACTAAATCATAGCCAAAAGAATTTAAGAGTGTAGAGTGTTATTCAATGAACTATATATTTATTTTGCTTAATTGGGGAGAGAGAGAGACAGAGAAGCATGTGCTTAGATCTTACCTTGTATCCTTTTATTACTTCCAAGATTTCTCCATGAGACCATAACCTACTACGCTTACCAGGCTCCATAAGGTTTTCTTCTTTGACAATATCCCTTCCCATGTCTCGAATTTGATCGTGCATCCTCAAGCAGCAGCAACCATACTCATTATCTTCAAATTTTAGAAGGGACCTTTTAATTAGTCTGATTATTGCTGATTTAGGAAAATAGCCACAAGCTTCCCATATGGAAATTAGGGTTTCTTTGTCCCATCCAATGAAAAAACATGCAGCATCAAGGAATATTGCTTTCTGATAATGGTCTTCTAGATTATCATAGCTTATCTTCAACCTTCTTTGGACCCTTTCATGAGGAATTTTTTTCAACTTTTGTAATGTACTTTCCCACAGTTCTTTGTCAGTTATGTCTGCTAGGTAAGAGCCCAACACCTCTAGAGTTAAAGGTAACCCTCCCGAATAGCATGCTACATCATATGAAAGTTGAATGTAATCATTAGGAGGTTGGTCCATTGAAAAGGCATGCAAACTAAATAGTTGAAGAGATTCCTTATGGTCTAGAACTTGGGGCCAATATGTTTTATCTTTACTAATTTTAGCCACATTCAAAATATGCTCATCTCTGGTTGTTATTATGATCCTACTTCCTTGACCAAACCAATTGAGTTCACCAGCCAATGCATCTATCTGTTCTTGATTGTCCACGTCATCAAGAACAAGAAGAACTTTTTCCTTACAAAGTCTTTCTTCTATCAATTTTTTTCCTCTATGATAATTAGCTATGTCAATGTCCATTCTGAAGATATCTTTAAGAAGTTGCTTCTGCAAAGACACTAGACCCATGCCTTGCATTGCTTGTTCTTTGACATCTGAAAGAAAACTATGCCTATTGAAGTTTAAGAAGATGTCATTGTAGACGGCTTTGACAATAGTTGTCTTCCCAATGCCACCGAAACCACAGATTCCTACGAACTGAACATCATTGGAACCAATATCTAATAAAGATAGCACATTGTTCAGAGGGGAATTTATTCCAATAGGGTATTTGCATAAAGCCAAGTGCGTAGTATTGACCAATTCACCCAGGACCCTTTTGACAACTAATTCAACTAGCTCTGCTTGATCCCTGCAATGCAATAATTTCATATCAAAAGTAAACCACAACAACATCTAAGGAGATAAAAATACCTAAAAAAAAAATAAAAATTAAAAGTTTCCGATGAAATAGAAAGCAGCCAAAAATTTACACCAATGGGAATTTAGGGCAATTAAAAATTATAATATGCATCCTTGTATACAAAGCAAGAGTGTGATGGCTTTTTATTAAGGTCAAATGTCTTTCCACCTTTAACATAATAAATATCATTCGAGTGCTAATAAAGCATAAAAAAGACAACCTACGTTTCTAGTTTCTTTCAATACTGAGTGACTTAGAGCTATTAAATATTCTACATCATAAGAGGAAATTGAACCCCTATTGTTAACCTAACAACCTTGGGGTTCAAACAAAGTGTATAAGATCCCTGATGGTATGTCAAAATGGGTTTGATTCTTGAAAAATCTTAAATGACTTGAGATACAACTATACAAGGGGACGGGGCTAATACATAGTCAGCCATAAATATTGCACCAAATTATGAATGTTATCGATCAATATGATATCCCTAATCCAGCGTAGAACCAAATTTTCTATTTTTATCATATAAGTTGGCATATTTCCTCGTAATTATTTGTTCTTTACACTCTGAACTTGTATTGTTACATCCGAATCACCATGCTTAGAATAATATTCATAATAAAAAATAATAGACAGAAAATTAATGAAAATATTCTTATCTAGACAAATAATTATTACTCTTACTCGAAAATATTTTGCGGCAATAAACAATTTTTAGTGATAATATTTGATTTTGATATGGTAAGTAATGGGTACGGTAAGTAATCCTATTGAATTTATTACGAAAGTTTAAGAATCAAACTATATATTGGGAGGGAACAGAGAGGTAAGGTAGTAAAGGATTGATAAGGAATGAACTAATGAAATAATACAAACAGATAATCTGCATAAAAATGAGACTACCTTTAGTAGAATTTTGTGGAATCTAAACTTACCTAGTTTCGTCTAGAACTTCTCCTTTCAAATTCCCTACCACTTCCAAGTCATCCTTCCAACCCTTTACGATATCGTGGGTGAAATTCTTCTTGTGTTCCTGAAATGCTGCCTTAAATCTTCCGGTCTGATTCCGAACATGAGATGGATCAACATGGAAGAATATGGGCAGGACCAATTGACCTTTTGATCTGTGGCACTGAACTATGTGAGAAAGTTCCCGCAGACACCATTTGCTATGCGCATAACCTTTAGAGAAGATAGGGATTGAGATTTTGGAACCCTCGATCGCTCTACCAAGTGCAGGGCCAACGGCTTCTCCCGTCCACAAATTTTGACTATCAATAAAGACATTGATTCCTCCGTCTTTTAGAGCTTTGTAAAGGAAACCAGTGAAATTATTGCGGGTATCTTTGCCCCTGAAATTGAGAAACACATCGTAGCTTGAAGATCCAGTAGTGAAGGCAGAGGAGGAAGAAGAGCAACCCCAATCTAGCGCCGCCATGAAGTCGCAGTTGTACACGATAAGATGTTCAAATCTGAAAGAGCTTTAGGGTCCGTTCGATAACGTTTCAAGAAATGCGTTTCTTCCATTTCTGTTTCCAGAAACAGCAGAAACAGAGCAAAAAACGTTTGATAAAACTGTTCTGTTTCACTTATTTTTAGAAATTGAAATATAAATTTTTACTTATTTATGATTCAAGAAACGACCAAGGCGAAACAAGTTCAACTTATCGCCGTTTCTGAAAACGACTTGAAGTAATTCTTTCACTGGTTACTATCGACTTCTAAAAACATGACTTATCAAAACACCTTCAATTCCGTTTCTATTTCTAGAAACGGAAATTTATGTTTCTGCCGCTTCTTGAAACAGAAACGACAGAAACATTATCAAACGAGCCCTTAGTTTACAAATCGGTTTTTCGCAGCAAAGACGCGGTGGGTTGGGGGGAGTTGAAAGTTGACCCATAACATGAGGCTATCTATCATCTTCCCTAGACACGCGCTGTGGACCACCAAGCCCTTTTTTTCCCAAAAGTGACTAAAGCCTCAATCCATCTAGCATTAGCATTAGCATTAGCATTAGGATAAGCTTAAACTGGGGCAATTATTATAACTCCTATTTACTTATCCCGTATTGGCTCAAAGTTTTCTATCCTGAACTTTTTTTTCTGATTCTTCTCCACGAGAAAAGTTCCACCTCTTTCCCCATTTGTCATCTGTTTGGGTAGTTGACAACCACACAAGGACAAAAGAGGAACAATAAACAAATGAAACAGGGGTGCACAGTGACCATTGTACCACTCTCTAGAACGCAGTGCCACAGCTGGCCTACGGAAGGCCCATAGTGTTGTTTTATGGTTGTCTTATTGGCAACTCGGCCACATGGTGATGATGATGTGGCCAATTTGGGTGTCGTGGATGAAAATGATGACATGACAGTGTCTAGTGTCATTGATGAAATAACATAACTACTTGGTATGCATGGAATGGTTTAATACATTCTTAGTATGTGGTGCGGGTTTCTGGGTCAAAACTAACAAAATTGACCAATTTACGATAGGGGGTATTTTTTGTAGTGAAAATGATATTTTTGGAAGATCATTTCTTCATAAAAAATATAGATTGTAATTTATCTAGTCCAGTGCGTCTAATTTTGTCGCATTCCAATACCGTATGAAGAAGTTACGGCATTTGTGACAGTCGAGGGTAGTTTAGGCATTGAAGATGAATTTTTTAAAGGAAGTGTTCTCCATGTAACAATACGAAAAAAATCCAATCTTTCCAACGGTTCTGATTTTATCACGTTTCGATTCCGTATGAGAAAGATACGTCATTGGAAAGGTCTAGGGGCATTTTGGTCTTTTTACATAGATGAGTCAGATGATTGAGTCTTCTGAAAAGTCATAGAGCGTTCATTTACAGTTCCAACGCACTTCGTTTCATCTCAATCGAATATCGTATGAAAAAGTTATAAGTGTTTCCGTAAAGCCAGTTCGAAAATCCAACCCGAAAATCCATTTGTCAAACAAAGAGAAAACATATATATATATATATATACATATATATTACTATATTACAATATTACTATCAATAAAACTTAATAATCAAATGAGAAAATAAAGTTAAATACCATACCTGATTTTCATCTTAAGGTCTGATATTCCAAACATGTTGAATATAGCTCCCCGATAGGTTGGGATAAACTAATCTCTTATGATAGAAATTGGTAGGTAAAGTATTTGAAGGTATGCATTTCCACTTTAAACATCTTAACGCAGAAGGAAATTGTAAAAGGTCTCCCACAATGTTTGCTGAACTAATGTCAAGAAATCTTATATTAGGCATCATCTTAAAAGGTTCACCAGTGAACTCAATAGGCGATTTTGAGTGATAGCGGAGACTCATGCCTTCTATCATATTAGTCCCATATAATAGAAAATAACTCAAGTAAATAGAAATTGATAGGGGGAAAAAAAAAAAAAAAGAGAGAGAAAAGTGATAAAAACACATCCCATGTCATTTGAAACGACGTAGTAAAGGCTATGGATTGCATCCAAATCATTGTACAAAAGAATTTTAAAATGTGGAAGTGTGCGTTAATGTGCCATGCTTTTATTGTGCTTGGTTGCAATGTAATTTTTTATAATGCGCGCACGCACACGCGTGCACAGAGAGAGAGAGAGAGAGAGAGAGAGAGAGAGAGGCATGCATTTTGGTCTTACCTTATGTTCTTCTAGTACTTCCATGATTTCACCATAAGACCATAACCTACTATGTTTCCCCGGCTCCATACGGCTTTCTTCTAAGACAATTTCTCTTCCCATATCTCGAATATGATCATGCATTGCCAAGTATTCACCATTCCAACCATCTACAAATTTTAGAAGTGATCTTTTAATTAATTTGCATAGTGCTGATTTTGGATGATAGCCACAACCTTCCCATATGGAAATTAAAGTTTCTTTCTCCCATCCAATGAAAAAACATGCAGAATCAAGAAATATGGTTTTTTTATAATTGTTTTCTAAGTTGTCATAGCTTATCTTCAACCTTCTCTGGACTTATTTAGGAGGAATTTCTTTCAATATTTGTAATGCACTTTCCCATTCATCTTTGTCGTTTAGGTCTGATAGGTAAGACCCAAACACCTCTAGAGTTAAAGGCAACCCTTCAGAATGTATTGCCACATCATATGAGAGTTGCATATATTCTTCAGGAGGTTGTTTGCTTTGAAAGGCATGCCAACTAAATAGTTGAAGAGAATTCTCATGATCTAGAAATGGGGGTCTATATATTTTATCTGTACTGACTTTAGCTATGTTCAAAATATTTTCATCTCTCATTGTGATTATGACCCGACTTCCTTGACCAAACCAATTGAGCCCACCAGCCAAAGCACCAATCTGTTCTTTACTATCCACATCATCAAGAACAAGAAAAACTTTTTCTTTACAAACTCTTTCTTTTATTAATTTCTGTCCTCTATGTAAATCTTCAATGTCATAGTCGCTTTTGAAAATATCTTTAAGAAGTTGCTTCTACAAAGACACTACACCCTTGCATTGTCTTACTTGTTCTCTAACATTTGAAATAAAACTGTGCCTATCGAAGGTTGGAAAAATCCTATTGTAGACAGCCTTGACAATAGTTGTCTTCCCGATGCCACCAAAACCACAGATTCCCACGAATAGAGCTTCATCAGAACCAATATTTAACAATGATAGCAGATCATTTATTACTGGAATCCATATCAATACGGTACTCACACTCAGCCAAATGCGTGCTACTAACCAATTCACTCAGGGCCCTTTTGACAATTGAATCAACTAACTCTGCTGGATTCCTACAAATATAAAAAAATAAAGTCAAAACAAAAATAACTAGTTAAGATCAAACTATCTTGTAAAGAAAAGAACATATAAATTCAAAATTTGTTATGGAATGGAAAGCAAGCAGTAAAAAAAATAAACACTAATGAGAAATTGAAGTGAAACGGATGGAAATAGAATGATGGTCTAACAAAATGAAATATATAGATAATCGTTTAATTAAGTTTTGAGAAAAAGGCAAAAATTGTGGGCTTTAGACTTACATAGTTTCTTTGAGAACTTCTCCCTTCAAATTCCCGACCTCTCTCAAAGCTTCCCTCCAACTCATTACTATATCGGCCTCGAAAATCTCCTCGTGCTTCCTAAACGCTTCTTCAAAACTTTCGGTCTGGTTCCGAACATGTGATGGGTCAACGTGAAAGAATATGGGCAAGACAATTTGACCATTGGATTTGTGGCACTGAAATATCTGAGCAAGTTCCTGCAAGCACCATTTGCTATGTGCATAACCTTTAGAGAAGACAGGGATCGAGATTTTTGACCCCTTTATCGCTCTAAGGAGGGTTGAGCCAATTACTTCTCCAGTCCACAAGTTTTCATTATCAAGAAAGACATCGATTCCTGCATCTTTCAGAGCTTTGTAAAGGAAAAAAATGAAGTTATAGCGAGTATCTTCACCCCTGAAGCTGAGAAACACATCGTAACTGGAAGATCCAACTGTGGAGGCAACAGAGGAGGAGGAGGAGGAGGAAGCCGAATCTAGTGCCGCCATGAAGTTGGAAGTTGTAATTGCAGACAAGATCAGATGATGTTCAAAGAGCTCTTTTTTTTCTTTTTTTTTCCCTCTCAAGAAACTCTCTACCAATTCACCCAAACTGATCAATTGCCTTTTACGAAATCACAGTTTAAATAAACAAGTACTGACTCTGCTGACTGACTTTCTGAGTTGCTATGTCTAATTTTTATTCCCTTAATAATAAATAATAATAATAATTGTATCTACTCTCCACTTGGTACTCTTTTGAAAAAGTTGGAACATGCACTAAGATTTTAATAGCTTTCTTGGTTTCCAAGTTGATAACTAAGAGAAAAGGAAAGTACTTGACAGCTTCCGCGTGCTTCTCAGGAAATCATAATATATGGAAGTGCATTGCTCCATTGTGGAACTCGGTCGTTCTAGAGTCTTTTGAATTGGGTCCAAGGATTTAGGGGATGATATTGGTATTGGATATCGATTGATTTTGTCTTTATTTTTATTTTTTAAAGTATTATTTTTTTATTATTTTATTCTGAAATGATACAGATAATCCATCTAGTTAGGGATCGGAGATCGGTCTCAGCCAATATCAATCCGATACAATCAATATGACCGATCTCAAACCAATACTTGAAACCATGATTGGACCCATCGAGGATAAACTTCTTTGAACCGTTGAAGCAATTGTTGCTCCACCATGCAAAAGGAGACTCGGCTTTTTTAGTTGGGTGGGGTATGCCTTTGGAAATTATGATTATTCCTTTTTAGCTTTTATATTGGGCCCATCACTATACATTATGGGTGAAGTTGTCTGAAACTTTATGTGGATGGTATTATTTGAGGTATCTTTTAAGCTTAGGAAATTTAGAATCATATATAAAGTAAAGGAGACTACGCCATTTTAAGTCAGTCGTCTGTGACGTATGCTTTTGGAAATTATTGTTTTTGTCCATATAGGGATAAGAATCTAATCTGAGCAATCTTGACCAATCCAATCTGATTTCTAAAACCATATCAAGTATGAGAAGGAGACTTCTTCTTTGTAGGTCGGGGAGATGTGCTTCTTGGAAAATAATGGTTTTTAAACCCTATAGTCTTCTGTGATAGGTCTAATGGCTAAACTTATTTGAAACGTTGAAGCAAGTTGTTAATTTGAGACTTTGTGTGGATAGTATTGTTTGAGGAGACAATAATTAAGTTAGTTTTGATCTTAGAAGGACGAGCTAAGATATGAAGAGGTAGAACTTTGTGGTGATAAGAGAGAATGTGGAATAATTTTCATTTTCTTTGTGGGAAAAATGTTTTTGTGGGGGGAGCTGATCCTTGCTATCCAGTCACATAACAAAGTTGACCTTGGCCAGAACTATGAGCCCGTTTGGTATCGTTTCTGTTTTAGAAACGCCGTTTCATGTCAAAAACGAAAATTTCAATTTCTGTGTCAAAATGCAGTTTTAAAATGAAAAAATGGTGTTTCAAATTTCAGATTTTTATCAGGAACGATATTTTTTTTTGGTAAAATGGAACGAAACTGGGAAGATGGAACTCCAAAATGGAGTTCTGTCCAATCTCCTTTTTTCAATTTTTTTTTTTTTTTCACTTTTTGTTCCAAAAAAACAGAAATAGACCATATGTGCACCAAACAGAAGATTCTGTTTTTTTCGTTCCAATAGAACGAAAAAACTCTAAAAATGTTTTTTTAGAACGATACCAAACGGAGCCTATTTTTCTGAAAACAGAAGAGTGAGAAAGAGAGTTTTCCTTGTCATTCAATTTGATTGTCCTTTGTTTTCACTTTTTGGTTATATGCACAAAATGTGGAAACTGAATATCACTCAGCAGAGCTTATATGCTCCTCATCTTGTTCACAGGAAAGATGTTCATCTCACTCAGCAGAGCAATATTCCAAAAAAAAAAAAGATGTCGAAAAGGAATCTTTTATCCTATCCACTGGATAGTTTTCAAATCCAACCACTGTGGTGTGTTCCAGGTTACTTTGATTCTTCCCACTTCTCTTTTTGGTTTGGATTTCACTAATCGTGAGTGCTTAACAATATTATTAGTTATAAGCCAAAGTTTTCTACTTTCATTCACCTGGATCAATAAGCTTTTCCAGCACCTGAATTGATATTCACAAGCATGAAACATGTGACATCCAAGAATTCCACCACTCAACTACCCAGCTAGTAAATTTCTTGGTTTCCGAGTTGATAATAAAATGAAAGGAAAGTATTAGGCAGCTTCCACGTGCTTCTCAGGAAATCGCAGTATGCTTTTGGAAATTAGGATTTTTGTAGCTTTCTGGTCTCAAATTGATATCAATTCGGATTGAAATGATATCATTCGAGATCGAATTAAACTGACCACGATTGAGAATCAATCTCAGCCAAAACCAATCTAATCTGAACGATCCTGACTGATCTGATTGGATTTTAAAACCACACTATCAAGTATGGAAAGGAGACTTGGTCTTTCTATGTCGGTGAGGTGTGCATCTTGGAAATTTCTGTTTTCTAAAGTCTTCTGTATTGAGCCCGTCGATGTGTATTGTTTTCTAAAGTTGCTCCACCATGGAAAGAGGGTTGGCCTTTGATTTTTTTTGTTGGGTGAGGTATGCCTTTGGAAATTATGCTTCCTTTTTAGCTTTCGTATTGGGCCCATCACTATACATTATTTGTGGGTGAGGTGGGTTTTTTTTTTTTTTTCTTGTGAAAAGGTGGTTTGAAACTTTGTGTGAATAGTACTGTTAGAGGTATCTTTTAAGCTGAGGAAATTGGAATCATAATATTACCTGGTTGTAAGTCAATATTTTAGTTGGGATGAGCTTGGGCCCGGATATCTGGCCCAAATCAAAACATATTCAAGACAGATTTTGGCTAGGGGATTCTTTTTCTCTGTAGATTTGATTTTAGTAGGGGACTCAGATGGAGTCCTTTTAAGAAAAGTAGAGAGAATATTTAAGTTAACAGATCAAAGTATGCCATTGGAACTCTTGGGAGTCTAGGCATTACATAAAAAGATTACTTGGCTGAGGATGAGACACATTGAAGGAAAAGAGAACAGCTTCATGCATGATCTTGTGGAGGGAATTGATTTGGTTGGCTTTTAGAGGCCATATTCATTTCATGTGGCAGATTTCTTGCAGCAACAAGAAGGGCCCTCATCACAATTTGATGATGAGTCATTTGGGTGTGTTAGTGAATGTTCCTAGCCGGATAAAGGATTTGTCTCTTGATCCTGGTCTAGATTGTCATAACATTCTGAATTTTCCTCTATTCTTTCCTTGGATATCCATGATGTATGGTACAACATCCTCTAGTGGCTTAGTTAGCCGCTGCTTTTGACAATTTAACTGGTTTTGGCATTGGTTGGTTAGGTGACAAGGCCAAAGCAGAAGCCAGGAGCCTTGCTCAAGGAATTGCAGCATCAGTAAAGAAGCAACATGTAGTGCTGAGGCTTGGTTGGATTAACCTGTTATGGTCCCTTATCCCAAACACTAGGTGAGTGGTGAACCTGCCGGTTTTACAATTCAGGTCCAGGGGTACTAGACCTCGGATACACATAGCCACACCTAACCCTTGTAACAAATCAATTGCAAGGAGACTCGAGCTAGAGATGCCTATTAACACACAACGTCTTTAGACCAATGGAACACCCTAGGTGGATTTGCTTTGTAGTTAATTGCTTGTTTCTATCTTTTAAATAATAATAATAAAAAAAAACAAAAAAAAAAAAAAAAAAAACTAGCGACAGGGTAAGTGGATCCTAAATATGCCTTGTCAGAATATGGAGATCTCACATCCCATGCCATACGAATAAAGAAATAAGATCAATTTATATATAAAAATGTTATGTTAGGGTTATATAACATGTGATGATGCTAGTCACATTTCTAATGCAAATATGCCATATTGGATTTTATGACATTGAAACACGTAAAACTCATAAAAAATGAAAAAAAAAAAAATCTAGGGGTTGAATAATATGATTTCTATTCATCTAACAACTACTTGGCCTGATGATGTTGATGACCTTAACATTTTTGTATATATAAAACTGAGATAGTTTAGTGTGGATTCCTTAAGTTTTGCATAAAATTATGAAAATATTTTTCAGACATTAGGTGTCATATTAACTTAAATCAGGTGAAATGAAAAGGCAAAAAAAATAAAAAATTCTAGTTACTAATTTTATACGAAATTGACATACAATTTGTGTTTAAATAAGGTGAAATCAAAAGCCTTTGGTTGCAGAACGAAAGATATACCTCTCCTATAGAATCAATACATTAATAATTAGACAAGAAATCATAGGGTCATCTAGTTTTAATTGGGACAATAGAAGTAGTGTTAACAGGCTTTTAGCTGTGTTTAGTGATTGAAGAATGTAGATCTCAAAATTAGTTTCCAAGGATGAATACTCATGTTTTTTTTCCTATTAATTTCTTGCTTCTGGTTTTAAACCTTTTCCTACAAGTATGCCCTGCCCTTTTCCATTGTGGCTGTTTAACAATAAAAGCTGAGAAATTTTAAATGTTTTCTAGTACTCATCTAGGGGTTCATGATTTCATAACCTTTATGCATCATGTACTTTCACATTCCTCAAGATACTCTATTTTATAAATAGTCATTATGCTTCAAATATCAGTCCCCAAATTATCTTAATTTAGCCCTTCCACAATGACAAGAGCTCTATTGTAGTCGGCTAATTAATTAGTTCTTTCACATCAATCTTGAATCAATGTGTGTAGAATTGTGCAAGACGACTATTGATGTACTTTGGCAAACTATCTAAAAAAAAAGACCATATATAGCTTTTAGACTTCTATAAATAACATCCAAAAAGAGTTGGTACAAAGGAAAAGTCTGCCATCTTGTATAGAACAGACACCTAGTTAGCATTAGGGGTGAAACAGGGCCGGGTTGAGCCAGGTTTCTTAAAATCCTAACCCAACCCTAGGTCCCAAAACTCAACCCAACCCTAACCCAACCCTACTGGGCTCAGGGTTGGGCAGGGTTGGATCGGGTTGACCCTAGCTGGTCTTCGTAGTGGAATCACATTTTAATAAGTACGATTTAATTCCGATTTCAATTTCTGATATGAATTGAAATCCGATTTTTTAATTGGAACTAAAATGAATTCCTCCATTAAACTATACTGAACGTGATATTTTATCATTCTTTCATGGAGATTCCATGTGCCCCTATTTTTTCATGCGACCATTTTTTTAATCCCCTCCATCAAAAGTCAACATATCAAGACATCCAATCACTCACTGTTGTTAGAATTTCATCTTGATCTATAATAATGTTTAATTTTCAATATATAAAGACCAAGAAACTCAAGTACTACAAGCCCCCACCTCTCTTCATTCCTTAATTCATGGCTCTACAGATGGGTTACCCTTTGGCTTTGTGCTTTCTCTTTTGGCTATACTGATCTCTATCATATTCTTGTTATGCAAGAAACTCAATGACAACAAGAATAAACTCCCTTGGTTAGAAGAGGCACCTGCATTCTCCAAAGCACAATAATAATTAAGGTCAAACTCAGGGTAGGTTAAGGTCAGGCTAGGTTCTCTTTGCCTCAACCCAGGCTCAGCCCAACCCCACACAAGGTTGGGTCAAGTTGGCCTTCATAGTCGGGTTAGACAGGGTTCAAACTCAGGGCGGTTCGGATCGTCAGGGCTAAACTTATACCCCTAGTTAACACCCTATGTGCAAAGGGATATTGAGAAGTTCTTTGACTCTTCATGAGTAATCTAGTTTAGAGAAGCATCCAGGAAAAAATCCGGTGCATTTGTTTTTGATAGTTGGACCTTCTTATTTCTGTTTGTTGATTTTCTCTTCATCTTTTCATCATCACACAGAACACATTCAAACGAGTATAAGAAGCAATACTGACAGTGATGTTTCCAATTAAATATAAAAATGAATTAAAGTAGAAACCTTCCATAAGATGTCAAGAAAACCTTCTTCTTATAAAAGCAAATATCAGGCTTTTTTTTGCTTCTTTCCCAAGAAATCCTTCCAACAGATCTATTCAAGGTGTTAGCTAAGGGCTTCAACAACCTAACCTTTAGAATTCTGATCCATGCAGCTAGTAGGAACTGAAACACCTGTTTCCAATATGGGTTCATACTTCAAACTTATAGATTGCTTGGTGAGAACCCTTTTGCCACTTAAAACATTTGTGCCAGAGATGTAAGGAAACTGAAATTACAACACATAATTATTCCATTGTAAATTTCCTTCTAAATTCTTCTTGAAATGACTAATATGATCAAAAGGTGGATAGTGTACGTACCTCCATGTTGTTTGTGCTCAAAGAATTTATTTTCAGCAATACAGGATTTTTGATGAGATTGTATATGCTCATATCAATTTTTTTCCTGGAAAAGGGGGAAAAAATCGTCTGCAATTCTGATCTCGTACAATTCCGTAAAATACCACCTTCAGGGGTGACACGTGTATTGATACCAATGCAATGGTCTCAACCCGAGCCCGACCCAACCCTGACCCAGGGTTGGGTTTTTTCAACCCGAACCCACCCTCAGAGTCAAAAAACTTGGTCCAAACCCTATTCAGGTTCAAGGCAGGTTAGGGCGGGTTCAGATTGTCAAGGAAAAACTTTCACCTCTACTGGTATCCACTCCTGATTTGTGGAACAGTGCAGTGGCAAAGAAATTCCCTAGACATCTAGATAAAATAAAAAAAATAAATAAAAAAAAAAAAACTTTCTCCTTATTTTTATATCATTTTTGAAACCATGATTTGATTAGACAAAATCCGACCTAGATCAGACTATGAACCAGTTTAATAAAATTTGGATAAAGTGGATTTTTTTTTTTTTTTACTTAAATCAGATCAGACCTTGAACCAGTTTTATATAATTTAGGTGAAGTGGATTAGGTGTCGTAATTATTTTCATTTCCGCAACCATTACGATTTTTTAAACATTAACCGCATCAAGCTGTCATGTTCATGGCCAAGTCACCAGCCAGTTGTTATGACTTAATGCCAAACTCCCTGACCTTATCTTCTTGATCCTTTAGGATTTTTATAAACAAGATGACAACACTAGGGAAATTCAATTCGCTCGTATTCTATTTTTAATCGTGAAAATTTTCACAATTATGATAATATATATTTAGTATTAAAAAAGTCTTTGTAGGTGTCACTATACTAAATAGAGTATAATGTTGGGTTCATGCAAAAGAAAAGGAAAAGAGGAAAAAAGTCCTTGCTTTTAGACTCAAGGGTGTCCTGCACAAAATTGTTTCTCCCTTCCAGTCTGCTTTTGTGTTGGGAAGACAAATCTCTAATAATATAATTATTGTGTGGGAGATTTTTCATTTCCTTAAAAAGACTGAAGGAAAAACTGGTTATGTTGCAATAAAATTGCATATGGCTAAAGCTTATGACAAATTGGAATGGGGTTTTCTTAGAACCATTTTTTATTTCCTAGGGTTTGGAAAAAAATGGGGTGATATTATTTGTTATCTTATAAGCTCCTCCTCTTTCTCCATTAAACTTAAAGGCTCTGCTTTTGAATTTTTTGAACCTTCTAGAGGAATTAGACAAGGCTGCCCTTTGAATCCTTTCCTCTTCATTGAGCTATGGAAGCACTATCTAGGTTGCTTTCTACCTATAGAGACCTCAACCTTTTCCAAAATAATAAAGTGGCTCGGTGTTCTCTTGAGATATCTCATCTTTTTTCACTGATGATACCTTTATATTTTGTAGAGCTACTAGCGAGAATATCTCAACCATCAAATGCATACTGGACCTATTCTTTTATCTATCGGGCCTCATGGTTATCTATGATAAAAGTAGTTTAGCATTTAGTTCCAATGTAAATCAATCCCTTAAGAGTTCTCTCTCAAACATTCTTGGGCTTAAGAAAATGAATGCTGATTCTACTTATCTTGATACCAATCTTTTCTACCCTAGGTCCAAAGTGATAAGCTTTAGCCATATTTTGAAGAGGGTTGACAAAAAACCTGCATAATGGAAAGCTACCTCCTTTCTTTTGCATGCAGAACAATCCTGATCCAATCAGTTCTAGCCTCTACCCCCTCTTACCTTATGTCCTATTTTGCTCTCCCTAAAGCCATTTGCAAGAAACTGGACTCTATATATCTACATTTTTGGAATGGTGATTCAAACCATAATAAGAAATATCATCTCATTGGATGGCATAAAGTCTACTCATCAAAAGCACAAGGTGGCCTAGGTATCAGAGGTCAGAAATCCAAAAAAAAGCACTCCTCTTAAAACTTGGATGGTGCCTCATAACCGAGGAAAATTCCCTATGGGCTCGGACCTTAAAAAGGAAATATTTTCCAAACAAGTCCATCTTCGATCTCGATACCATTAAAAAGAGGGGATCAGCCACATGAAACAACATTGTAAGTATTCCCCCTTTACTTAAGAAGATGGTGATTAGAAAAATTGGAAATGGAGTTGACACCTTTTTCTGGACTGACCCTTGAATCCCTCACTACCCCAATTTCACTCTATCATCTACTTTAGGTCTGACATCTCTCCCTCTAACTTGGGTTATTGATTTTATCTGTAGAAATGAATGGAATATTGGACATTTGTCTTCTTTGATTCCTCTCTCGATTGCCAATAACATCTTGAAAGTTCAAATTTCATTTAATAATGACTTTTGGTGGTGCCCCCTTTAAGAAAAAGGGGTCCTCACCACCAAATTGGCTGCCAATTTCTTATCACGTAATATGTCTACTAACCCAGTTGGGATCTCAAATAGGTACACCTGCATATCTCTTTGCTCTCATTGGTGGTGATTCTTCTGGAAACTTCAAATCCACCCAAAATTTAAGTTATTCTTCTGGAGAATTGCTCATAATGGATTATCTACAAAAGATATTGTGGGTAAATGGATTTAGATAGATCAATATTGTGGCTTGTGCCACAACCAAACCAGTCTTTATGGCATATCTTTATCTCCTGTGAATTCACTAAAAGAATATGGGTGGCTAGCCCCTTGGGGTTAAGAACTGAATTTCTATGTGCATCTTCTTTTCAATCCCTTATAATGCACTTGTTTAATTCTATGAATGTTCCTACTAATGATTAAAAAAAAAAAAAAAAAAAAAAATATTAGCACTTTTATCATCACTTGCTACCTTCTATGGTCTCTTCGGAATCGGGTTATCTTCACCATGGTAAAGCTGAATCCTTTTCTGGTTTTAAAACAAGTTCATGAGTGGACCTCTCTCTTGGGAAAGGTAACACATGACACTATACCTTTTTTTTTTTTTTTTTTTCACTAGAAGCTCAATAAATTTTCTACCCTATACCTTTTAATCATAATAAGAACCTCAATAACTGGATAATTCTGAGACGCCAACATTACTGATATGTTCGGCAATCATTGACCCTAGGAAAAATATTTTTGGATGGATGACTTGCATTATAAACGAGAGAAAGTGTATCTCGTTGTATGCTAATTATATGAAGACAGGACAAGCTTTGGAGGTCAACGCTCGGGGTATACTCTAAGGGATGAAGTAGACATCAAATGAGGTTGGATGATAGAAGAGATCTGGAATGATTCTAAGGTGATAGGAGATCTTTTTTCTGAGGGGGACCATTAAATTGTGGCCCTGGAGCTCATTACCACTGTTGCTTGATGTTCAAAATGTTTTGTTTAAAACTAATTTTTGTTTTACTCCTAACAACGATCTAGTCATCATTATGCATAGCTTAGCCAAAAAGGCTACGAATAATAGGCTCTACATTAACGTTGTTAACCCTAACATTGATATTCTATCTTATCTTACTTAATTAATGAAGTTTTTTATTTTCATCAAAAAATAAAAATAAAAGAGGAAATAGATAAAAGGAGGGAGGTGAGAAGTCAAAGAAGAAAATAATAATAATAATAAAAAAAAAAAAAGAGAATAGGAACTCAACTCTCATACATTTATTCTCAAACGTCCATGTTGGCATGTCATCATTAGGTGGGAATACATTTGAATGCGAACACATTTGAATGCAATTCACGGAGAAGAGATAAGGGCGCACGCCATGTTTGCTCTTCCTTATCCAATTGCAATTCATATGTAAAAGAATGATTTTCCCTTGTTTGTTTTTCAATGTGCATCAACAAACAATTGGCTTCACCATAAGATAAGTCACGTTCACGTTTTATTCGCAGATAATTCTTTTGATCTTATCTGATATACCTAATGTTTTCTCTTATACTTGACTGCTTGCTCGTTAAGTCATATATGGACTTAGAATTTATTTCAGAATCATCAGCCAAATCAATCCAAAATTTTTCTTTCCGATCGCATCATATGCAAAATGACTGGTAAATGAAGAGGATGATTATACTCTTCAACAAATTTTGTACACTTATATTTTCTATTATCAATATGCACAATTTGTATCATTGCACTACAAATTAGTTCTTGTCTCTGCTTTAGTATTCATATCATTATCTCGTTGTCTTTACCCCTAAAATCTTGTTTGTTACATACAAATTTCCTTGATGTTAGGATTGACTTATCAGATCTTCTCCAATGTGCATATCCTCTCCTCACACTGAAATCAATCATTCCCCTATAGGAATTGTAGAATGTATAAACCTCGATCTCTGAATTAAAATTCATGCCGACTTGAGACACACCCTCATCATCTAAAACAACGTCTTGATTTGTCATAGTAGTATGTCTTTCCAAAAAAGAAAACATAATTCGCACCATCTTAGATTGTGTACATTATCATAATCATAAGATAATAATATCGCATATCAATGAAACAAAATAGCAATTGATACAAGTAATGAGACAATGTCAATGATTTTATCAAAAACCTCTTTAATGTCTTTCTACGTAATGAGACATTGTCACTGATAGTGAGGCATCATTTTGGCATTGCAGCCAGGTAATTGAAAACAAAACATGAGACCAAGCCATAATAAAATAATGACAAAGAAAAAAAAAGGCACCAGTAGTCCACATGAAACCAACTATACATTCCCAATAACTTCAACAGTATTGACTCATCAATCATAAACTAAGTTTATCAACAAATAACAAATGTTAAATCCAATATGAGTGCAAAAAGCTTTCAACAACTTATCATGAAACATGTATAAAGCAGGCGCATGGGGGATCTTACTTGGAGTTCAACAAGCTTGGCTTACAGAAATTTGGAGTAACTCCAAAGAACTGGAATTTTTATTTCTTTACCAAACAACCACTTCATGGCCTTGGAAAATCATCCACCTCTTTCTTGATGTCTGCAACCAAACAATCTAGTCTTTTATTTAATATTACACTATAATGAATGTTTAAGCTAAATAAACAAGAAAGCTATAAATAACAATAAAATTTTTATCCAACTCCTATATATGGAGATATTGCATAAATCTATTTATGGTTATTTAGGCCTGCCCCTAGCTCTTTTATCTCCTTCAATCTAAATCTGATCACTCCTTCTTACTTAAGAATTTTTGAATTATATATTTTCTTAGATGGTCATTGGGTCATGTATCAGAATATGGGTTGATACAAAAATGTAAAGAAATTTTTTTATTTTGCATGCTTAGCGGGGTTGTCAAGAATTTGTTACCTCATTCCTCCTTTCATAAAAATAGGTTGGGCGATGGATTGTCTTGGTAATGGATGTAATGCTTGTAAAACGTTTTGGTTTGACTAATCTATATGGTACACTAGGTAGACAGGCAATTCCATACTATAATCTGTCATTATAAGCATGTGGTTGATTTATAGTGGCGCACTAGGTTAACAGCCGGCACTTATAATAATTATCCATAGCCCGTTAATCTTTTTTCATGGATCCCCACGTTCGTCCTTGCTTGAAATCTCTATGTAACTAACTCTATTAAGTTGGATAAGGTTTGGATATTGTTGCATAAATCTACTATATAATCTCAAGCTGCTAATTTCGTGACTGCATCAGGGAGACTTTCTTTTGTAAGATCTCCAAGTCAGTGAAGTGCAAAACATAAAATTCATTTGCAGAAAACAGTTTCACATTATTATTTAAACACTCAGCCTCAAATTCACCGTCCAATAAGAAACAAGAACAGAAAACATAGCACAATTTTTTATTTCCATTCCGTCATAAAAAAAAAAAAATTAGTACAATTAACAAATGAAATTAATGGTTACAATTTTATTTGGTTATCTACAAGAAAATATATTTTTTTTCTAACAACAAACTAATCCCGCTGGTCCATACTAACCCGACAACCGCATAGGTCAGGTCATACTAGGGCTGAATGAGAACCATTCAACTTTCACTGAAAGCAGTGAAGAGCACTAAAGAAGAGTCAAACTAAGAACTACACGCTTCCTAAGGCGAAGGTCCCTTACCAACTACGCTACCCCCTTAGGGTTAGGAAATAAACATTAACATCCTTACAAACATCGATAATATAACTCATGTTCCTATCTTGATCACCATTAGCAATTGACCTCGTCCATAAGTACTGCCCTCCCCACACCTTCACCCCTCCCCCCCTTCCCACACCCTAAAAAGAAAAAAGAACTAAGAAAGAGAATTCCAATTCTGCCCTTTCAAAGTACTGTATTTACAACCATTCTTCCTCTGTTTTGTTAATTAAGAAAGAAGGAATCGCAAAGGGTTGGCGTGAATATCAATGGGACCAGCACCTTCTCTGCTAGCTAACATCAAATGGATAAGAATCTTGGATTTTGCATAGGCTTCGTTTGGTTGCAATGGGAATTTAAAGGGAAGGGAAGTGAAATTTTCATACTTTAAAAAGAAATGTTTATAATCATTACTCCATATGATTGTATAAACTACTTAATATTTTCATCCATATTTAGTAATGATATATTTTACATGTAATTTTTATTTTACATATTATAGCAAAGGGTTTTGGATGCAAAGTAAAGTTAAATTTTATAACCAAATATGGAATGATTTGAAGTTAATGTTAAAGTCACATGGGTAATGACTGCATATATTTCTTTTTTAAGTATGAAAATTTCACTTCCCTTCCCTTTAATTCCCCTTACAACCAAAGATAGCCATAATGAAAGAAAGTAATGGAATCCCAGAAATAAAAACTTCAATCTGATTCCATTTAGTTGACACTGCAACACTGCAAGAACAGGGGGGGCAACAAACAGAAGAAAATCAATGGAACACACACACCCGGGGGGGGGGGGGAAGGAGAGAGAGAGACAGAGACAGAGACAGAGAACTTGTCTATGATGTATTGCTACCTCTACCCATGGCTCTGTGAGACAATAAAACTTTTCTCCACTTCACACCCTCTTCATCCATTGAGCTCCTACTCCAACTGTCGCCACTTTTCAATGAGAAAAGTTCAGTCCATTCAATACCCATTCCTCTAAATCCGTAATCCTTGAAGATACCACCATGGGAATTACAAGAACAGGAAATGCACTGAATGAAGCACCTCTCAGGCCTAATGAAAGTGTACAAGTAGCCTGGACACCAATTTTGAAATGTCAATTGCATCTCACATTTATTTTAAGAAGTGATATTTTCATTCCAGCTTGAATGAAGTACCTTAAATTTTGTTACTATTGATCTAGCTTTTGTCAAAATTGCTTGCCCAAATGAATCCATGTCTTTATGTTCCATATCCTCAGGTTGAAATTTCAGGAGCCTGTAGAAATACAAATGATACAGAAACTTACAGAAACAACATACAAAGATATCTGAATGTGAATCCGCAAAAAAATAAACCCTTCTACAAGGAGAAAAGCTGGAGACCTGAGATTCTATAATGTCTAAAACATTCTCTACTCTTCAGAAAAACTGGTTACTAGTGCCTCATGTTAAGACATACATTCAACGAGAAATCAAGATTTTAATTTCCTCAAAATATCTATTTTCAAGAAATAACTGACTAAATCACTTCAAGTTTTTAGGTTTGCAATTATAACATTTTTTCTTTCTAACATCCCAATTTTCCTCTAGACATAGACAGCAACTCTGAAATTCAAAATCTGTAATATCAGCAGTGGCTAGAATTTTTCAGACATTCAGTTGGAATTCATAAATTTGATCCCCAGGTACCATCAGAAAGACTAAGCTGCTATGAAATACTTCAAAAGGGATCTGTTCTGCCATATTGGGGGAGAATTTGAACTCTTAGATATTCTTGATTCTTATTTTGTATGGTTGACACCGTTTAATCTTGCATACATGTGATCGAGAAACAGGGTGGGGGGATGGTACGGTTGCAGTGTTATGGTTGTAATCCTATGTTGTTGGTTTGTATGATAAAAAGGGTTATAATTTTCTCTTTTCTGAAAGGGAATAGATCTACACTTACCTGATGAAGGATTGCTTGGATGTTTTGGGTATCAGAGATGACTCAAAATGGACCTTAAGAACTACACAGTTATGTAACTGTACCTCATACCTAGTCTTGTAGGATCTATAGTGGTGCATCAGGTAGACAACCAGCACTTTATTATAATCAGCCATAACCAGTCAATCTTTTTGCATGAATCCTTGCTTTCATCCTTGCTTGGAACCTTCATGTAACCGACCCCATTAAGTTGGGATAAGGCTTTGGTAGCTATTGTTGTACTTAGTCTTGGGTTAACTATTGTCTTGATAGTTCCTGCATCCTTCAGAAATTAGAGCCTTGGGTTTCCTTCATCACCTGTATAATCGGTTAGTTGCTACCTACCAGAAATGCGAGGTGATAAATTGAGTCATTTGTTGAAACTAGGTATATTCTCTTATTCCATGGAAAAGAAGTTCCATTTTAGGTTACTAAGAGTTTAGATTTCATATAAACCTTGGGTAGCCCATGAAGGTGTTCTTGGTGGAAGGTGGGTACAGGACTGCACAAGGATGATACTACTGCAAGTGATACCCAGTCTGGGTATATGATATTCATTCGAAATAAGGATTAAGACCAAAATTTAAATTTGGATGAGAAGTCCCTAACTTACTTGAGAAAGTGAAGTAGTAGAAGCAAACCAAGCTAACCCATGAGCAGCACCATTTACAGATCTGTAGAGGATAGCTCACATCAGCCTGCAGAAAAGAAGTAAAGTGGAGTTTGCAGTCACCATGACTGAAGATCTCTTGCATAAAAAGCACTTACACTCCCTGAGTCCCTGCACATGGTATCCCAAGAAAAAAATAACCATTAGAAGTACTGGCATGTTAAGAGGTAAACCCTCTCTAAATTTAGGACAAATAGTCTTACGACCCAACTTCTGAAAATTTTATGAGGCGTATCTCGGTTGTTAATAATTCTATCAATTTTAACTCATTTCAGCAGATAGTTCTCTAATTAGTGTTATAGATAACAACACGGTATAATATTTTCAATGCTACAATGAGTTCAGTAATATTTCCAAGAAATGACATATTGTATATGTCCATATCAGTGCTAATGCTCCGACATGTTGAAGAACCCATATAAAAAGAATCATTGGCTTCACCTACTGACCAAAAAATATCAGGGTTAGTTTATTATTTGTATAATCTTACACTTAAGAGCCAGAAACTGGGAAGCTTAAAGGAAATGCCCTTTGACTCGTCAGGTGCCAACAAAGAAATGCCTATGAACAAGGCATCATTCCTAGTATAAACATTGTTGTCCTCAATGCATCAAAGACCTATTTATAGATCCAGTGATAAGCATGAGATGTAAGACTAATTCACGCAGCATAACAGAGTAAAGGACTGTTGTAAACATTACTGTAGATTAAACTGTTACTCCTCAAATACACAAATCCTGTACAAATGGAGAAGGTCCAAACTATTTGAAACATGGGGACAATAAGGATTGCATCAAAAAGTGACAATCCTTCATTCTACCTTGTCATCTGTTGACCTAGGAAACAAAGTTCAAAATTGAAGTGTGGAATTTTTCAGCACTTTCAGTTAACATACTATGCAACTGACAATCATTGTGCATCGTCAATCTCAGCAGGTTGGACCTGGAAAAGAAAATGCAAACAGTTGAGGATATGGGACTGGTACTATGGGCTTCGCATAGACATTCTGCCTTCCAATTTCCAAACACACCAGCAGCTCTTTGAATTAAAGTAGTCCGGAAATATGTGTAGGCCCCAATTTGATCCTATAGTTGGGAACTTGTATGTGTAGTTTGATTTCGGAGGGAGAGGGAAATTGGTCCCAAGCACTCCAGCTTGCCATGAGGTCTTCCACTGCTTAATGCAGTTCCTAGTTATCAGAATCCATGATTTGTTAGTCTAGGTAATATTTCAGAGCAATCAAAACCTGATGCAGTAAGAGTGCTTGGATTATTTTGAACCCCTATTTAATAAAGTAAAGATCCTACCCAAGCATGCCTTAAGTGGATAAGTGTGAGGTCATTACCTGATGTCAGTGTTGGCATCAGCGAGGGCATTTGAATTATTACATATTAAGTTGATCCTGATCCAACCGAGAATATTTCAGTTGAAGAGAGGCACCACCCATGATCTTGTCGGGGAAGTAGATTTTGTCGCTGCAACAAGGCTTCCATAGAAAGGTTAGATTAGAATGTAAGAAGATTCTGATTGACTTGGTTGTGCTTGGTGTTGATACCAATAACATATCACCCGAAAAATGATAAATGAATCCTCCATAGCCATTTCTAGGAATCATCAAATCTCTCTTCTTCTTCTTTTTCTTCATCATCATTATCATCAGCAGCAGCAGCAGAATTACTTGTTCGTTCATCATTTGCCAGGTGATTAACCTCGCTATTCAAAGCCAGGCTAAGAGAAGGACTCATTGCCTCATCATCGTTGTGATCACGAAGACAAGGTCTCTTGCTAGGTCTCAACACCTCTCCCTCTTCCACCATTACATGAGAAGCAGAGTCAGATCCTAAACAACTCAAGAAATCTAGTGCATGAATGACGTCATTCCTTTCCTTTTCTTCTTCGGTATTGTCATTGTCATTGTTAGATTTCGATGCCAATACCACACATAGTGGTGGTGGTGGTGATGGTGTTAAGGCTAGAGTAAAAAGGTATGAAAAAGATGATGCCTCCTCGTCCCCGTCCTTGTAGCTACTTGTAGCCCTCATCAACACTCCCTCTTTCTCCTCTTTTTCTTTAGGAACAGAATTTGATCCTTCAACCTCCTCTCGTGGCCAGCATGCAAAGCTCCGGCTTAAAGGAGGACCTGATGCCTCATCACCATTGTCTTGAAGACTAGAGTCTCTTCCTCGTCCCCCACTATTTCTTGCTGGTTGGGCCAATAATTTATTGTCACTACTCCACCATCATCATACAAGAATGACAAATTGAAGAAATCTGCTACCATCAAGGCACTTGAAATAGGCATTTTCTGATCAGGTTCCCTGTTCTTGAACATGATCTCACAGAATTTCGCAGTGGTGTCGTTGTATGTTCGGATATCTAAAATCTCAATGGCATCATTTTCTTGCAACAGAATCCCAAACCAATCAAAGCCTTTGAAATGGTGAATGTAGATTATATCTCGCTCAGTTACTATGAAAACACCTGATTTTTTTTTTCTTTTTTGTGGATACAAGCAGAAACATCTATAATTATGTCCGATAGATTATCACACTCTTCCAATGTGAGATCGTAGTAGAGGGAGCAGAAGAATTCCAAAACAAGACAAAGAGTTAACCCATTATTATACATCCCATCATTTGCAGTCAAGGAATAACTATAGCTAAGTCTCACTGACCTTTGGTCTGGTAAAATTGTTCCCTGCAAATAATCAAGAGAAAGGAAACCCGAGCCGTCAATAATCAAAGTAATAAATTAATTAACAGTTTCTAATAGGTCTGTAAGATCAAACACCAAGAAACATGAATAATAAAGAGACAATAGATCCATACGACACAGAGATTTAACGAGGTTCACACACCAGGGTGGTGTGCTACGTCCTCAGGCGAAGAAGAAGATGATTCACTATGCAGAAGAGAAATTACACCCTAACAGCGGCAAGGAAAAACTCGCCCTAAAACCCTAGCTCCAAAAAACCCCAAAATGCACTGACTTTCTCAACAAGCAACAGTACATTATATATACTCCAAATCGCAAGTCGACCCATCGGGTCGCGATCGATCCAGTCGAACCCCTCTGCTTCCATCACAGATCTTAGAAAATTTTCCATTCGGGTCACCACCAAAATATGTCAGATCGGGTCAATCTTCAAAACGGGTCAAGAATTCGAGACAAACTTAAAAAGGTCCAATTAGATTTAGGAGAAAATAGAATAAAGATTTGGAACTGTATCTTCCTTGGAGTATGTGTCAAGTCATAACTGTCTTAAGCGTCCAATTCTCCCAACGATTCTATTCCCTCAAGGCCTAGAATCTCCTCCAGTTTTGTGCAATACCTAAGCTTTAATGTTTTCAATTTTTTCAGCTTTGACTCATCTGGTAGTCGTACCAATGAATCACAATTTTCACACCAAAGTTCAACTAAACTTGAGGGAAGCTCTAGGAGGTATTCCAACTTCTCGCATTGACGAATCTTTAATTGCTTCAAGGTTTTTAAGGGTGACATATCCACTTGGAGGGATTCAAGCCTCATTAGTTGATTGATTTCTAGCTTCACTGGGGGCATTGAAAAATCATCAGGAAATTTACTAATATTCATTTGATTTAGGTTAATGCTATCCAAACATCTCATTCCCCCCATTGATCTTGGTAGTTTCACTAGTTCAGTGCAACCTCTCTAATCTAATACCTCAAGCTTCTCTAATAGTCCAACACCATTGGCCAATTTCTTGAGTGAATTGCACGAATTGAGAATAAGCTCTTTGACAGAACTCATCCTAGAAATGCTATCTGGGAGTTCTTCTATTTGTGTCTCAGTCAAGTCAAGCTTGGCCAGAAATTTTAGATTACCAATGGACTCAGGAAACTTCTTGAGTGACTTGCATCGTATAAGATCAAGCTCTTTGAGAAAACTCATCCTAGAAATGCTGTCTGGGAGTTCTTTTATTCTTATTTTTCTGAAGTCAAGATTGACTAGAGATTTTAGATCATCGATGGACTCAGACAACTTCTTGAGCGAGCCACAAGAAAAAAGAATAAGCTTTTTGAGATAACTCATCCTGGAAATGCTGTCTGGGAGTTCTTCTATTTTTGTCTTCGTCAAGTCAAGCTTGGCTAGAGATTTTAGATCACCAATGAACTGAGGCAACTTTTTTAGTGAGTTACACCAACTGAGACTGAGCTCTTTGAGAGAACTTTTCCTGGAAATGCTGTCTCGGAGTCTTTCTATTTTTGTCCTTGTCAAGTCATGCTTGACTAGAGATTTTATATCACCAATGGACTTAGGAAACTTTTTGAGTGAGTTGCCCCAACTGAGACTAAGCTCTTTAAGAGAACTCATCCTAGAATCGTTGTCTGGGAGTTCTTCTATTTTTGTCTTGGTCAAGTCAAGTTAAAAAGAGATTTTAGATCACCAATGGACTCGGGCAACTTTTTCAGTGATCTGCATGATCTGAGAATAAGACTTTTGGGCTGTCTCAAATGTTCGATAGACTCATCTAACTCATCCAAGGATGTGCAATATTCAAGATCTAATTGCTCCAAGTAAGGAAACCATGAAAAGTCTGGGGATTTAGTAAATTAGCATAGTTACTACGATCGAGAACTTTCAAATTTTGGAATCTTTATCAAACGAAGAGAAAACGTAGATATATATTACGATCTATAAAACTTAATAATCAAATGGGAAAACAAAAATTCAAATACTATACCTTATTTTCGTCTTGAGGCCTGATATTCCAAACATGTTTAACACCATAGCTCTCCGATAGGCTGAGATAAACTAATCTCTTATGATAGAAATTGTTAGGTAAAGTACTCGAAGGTATGTGTTTCCACTCTAAACATCTTAATGCAGAAGGAAAATGTGAAAGGTCTCCCACAAAGTTTGCTGAACTAATGTTAAGAAATCTTTGATTAGGCATCCTCTCAAAAGGTTCAATAGTGAACTTAATAGGCATCTTTGCGTGATAGGGGAGACTCATGCCTTCTATCATATCAGTTCCCTATAATATAAAATAACTCAAGTAAATAGAAATTGATGGATAACAGAAAACAGTGATAAGAGCACATCCCATGTCATTTAAAGTGGCGTAATAAAGGTTATGGAGTGCATTGTACAAAAGAATTTTAAAATGTGGAAGTACACCTTAATATGCCATGCTTTTATTGTGCTTGGCTGCAATGTATTTTTGTTATCCGTCAAAGGAAATCTCTTACAGCGAGAGCCTACAGAAGTCCCTGAATACAAAATCACTAAATTTCATAGACATCAAGGACTCCCCAATGATGTCTATTACATGATTAATCAAGTATAGAAATCACACTGTTGCAATAAGAAAAAAGCTTTTAGACAAGATTTCCATACTCTTTCCACAACTCTTGCCCAACATTTTGCAAACCAAAAACGTTTTCAAGAATTAATCTTCAAAATCATTATCCAAACGAATTTTGACGATGATATTGAATATGAGAAAATAAACAATTTTCTCAAGCTCTCTGAATTTCTTACTGATTTTCATGAAAAACCCATTTTCATAAAATCAGACAAATTTGTTTTTATGAAAAAGCAAGGCATGTACTACCCAAGGAATGCTTCAAATTTATCAAAATAAAAATTGTCAAAAATAATATTTTCATTTTTCTCAGATATTACAAAAATATCTAAAAGACTTGTTTTTTCATGCAAATTTTTTTATCCTTCCATTGACTCATGGGATATGCACACTATCGAATGGGGACTCTGTGGACGAATTGTTTTTCAACCCGACAACACGGAATTTACCCGTCATCTACCTATGATGATGTGCACCATGATTTATTATACTTTCAAAAATTGGAAGTTTTGCCCCGGTTTGGTTTTTAATATTTATTCTTCTCTGTACTAGCAGGAAAGAGAACAGTTTTATCAACTTTATCAAATCTGGATTCTTTCTACTACCAACCAAGGGGCATATATTGGACCCCCCTAGAATTAAAGAAGATATAAGTCTTGAACTAATCCAAAACTGTGATCATCGACAAGTCTAGAAATGTGCCTTAATAACATTAAGGAAAAATGCCTTTGAAGTAGCAAGAGACCAATTTACTACCAAAGTAACCGATGGTCAAAGATTATTCTACACAGACATTCACATTGACTACATGGTCAATCCTCAACAAGAAACTAAAGCAAATCAATTTCTTGACAATCTTATGGACTTGGTACCATTGGACGCACCATTGGATTTACTCTTGGATGTCCAATCTATCATTGCCTTACAAGAAGCGATGGATGAAGACTTACTCGGAAGACACTCTTCGACAGGAAGTTTTGATTTTATAACTAAGCACAACATTGATAATATGATGGAAGCATAAAATGGACCAACCATATGGAGCCATCATGACATCACACATGACTTTCATGATGACATCACCATATTTTACCGTACTATGCATTTTTTACCGGTACTGTAGTAAGTTACTATTCATAAATTTAAGTTACACTAAAATTCACGGACTTCAGAGGTCTTTAAGTCCGGATTCTATAAAAGGAGACCTCCTCCTCAGTTGTGATCATTCAGTTTTTCGTATCTCTTTACATTTTTTCTGCAAAGTTCTTTTGTTGTAAGGTTTCTCTATTTTAAGAAATTTTTGTAAGCTCTCTTGTAATTCTGCCCTGGTAGTCTCTGGCTAGAGTTTGACTTTTTCTTTTCTCATTTGATTTTTAAGTTTTATGGATAGTAATATATGTTTTCCCTTTTTTTGACAGCGGTTCCAAAATTTGAAAGTTCTTGATCTAAGTACCTGTGTCTATCTGTCTAAGTCTCCAGACTTTTCATGGTTTCCTTACTTAGAGCAATTATATCTTGGAGGATGCTATTTATTGGATGAGTTAGACAAGTCCATTGGGCAGTTATGTCAGATCAAAAGTCTTATTCTCATTTCTTGCGAAGCACTCAAAAAGTTGCCTGAGTCCATTGGTCACCTAAAATCTCTAGTCTACTTGCTCATGGCTTTAAGGTTAGAGACTTCAGATTAATAACACCAACACATAAAGTAATTGAAACAATTGTTATATCACTCCATCTCCAATGATTATAACAATGAAATCTTTTACATGACACTTAAATCATATTTTGTATCATGTTGAAGTTGACTTCCTCTGGTATAGAAGGAATGTAAATGAATGGTTTTTCAGTATATTCAGTTGGATATGATGTGATAGATGAATGGGGAAGGGTGATCCCTGATCCAGACAAATGGCCTTCTTCTAAGGGTGGTTTTCTGAAGTAGCCTAGCAAGTTCATGCCATGAGTTTGAAGTTTGGGATTCATGTCATGAGGGAATAAGTGCATATGCATTCAATTATGCATTCAATGCTAACACACCAATGTGGGAAAATCAGGGTTAACTGCTCGATTCATATTGACTTAATTCATCCATGTGGAAAATCAGGACACAACAGTATATTTTATTCGAACAACTTCTTATGTTGGGGTTAGAGGACGCAACAATGTTCCTGAAGAGGTGGAGGAAGAAGAAGCTTAGTCAGTTGGTTTGGTAGTATGCAATTGCTATGTGGTAGTGAAGGCTGAGGCCTGAATCAACTTTTTCGACTAGAAATGGCTATGGAGAATTTATTTTTCTGGTAGTATGTCACTGTTATCAACACCAAGCACAACCAGGTTAGTTGAATATACTTACTTTCTGATCTAACCTTTCTAATTTGGGGGAGGGGTAGTTGAATACTTGAATCCTAACCTTTCTATAGGGGCTTGTTGCAGCAACAAAATCTATTTCCTCACAAGAACATGGGGTGGTGCTCCTTTTTCAATACATATCTCATCTTCAGCCTGGACTATAAGTCCCTATGGCATACTTTGATCTGTGAACTGAAATATTCTCTTCGAGAGTCTGTTAACTCACTGTCCTTGCGGATGCCAACACTAACACTGACTCAGGTAATGACCTCACACTTATTACTAAGCCATGTTTCGGATGGTTCTTTACCTTATTTTGAATGGTTCAGAAAGGATTTGGCCCTTTCTTTTCCTGGCAAATAAAACAGTAAGTTGCTACTGAAAATTAAATCAATTGTTGCATAACTCTGTTTGTTTCGATGTAAGAGTTTACTTACAGGTTCAAGAACCCAATTCAGTTTCCCAATTTTTTATAAGAGATATTAACTCTTATAAAAACCCCAAGCAACTCTTATTTTGATAAGAGATCTTCACTCTTTCTTCAAGAACCCAATTCAGTTTCCCAATTTTTTTGATCTCTTATTCTTTGACTCTTTTTTTTTTTTTTTTGAATTCTTCTTTGGCTTTCAATCTATTTGCAATCCTTTCTTCATGAGCCGCCATTAATCTTCTTGAATGCTGTTCCTTATCAATGCAATCTCTATACGAACCTTCTGTCTGTAAATCCAAAAATATCACCCTGAAATAGATCGTGGTTGATCGTTGGGAGGATTGGTTTTGCCATTGATGTGAAGTAATTCTGCAAGTCGGTTAGTAAGAGAACTGTGGTTTTTAGATCTAGATTTCTCTTTCTGGACTCAAATTTCTGAGTCCGCCATCACTGAGCAAGTGAAACCAATGAATATGACAATTGAAACTTTTACTGACATGATTGTTATATTACTCCATCAACAATGAATATCACAATTAAAACTTTTACTGACTTTGAAAACCTCTCTTTTCTACTTCTCTCTCCCTATTTTGTAGTATGTTGTAGTTGATTTCCTCCTGTATAAAAGGAATGTGAATGCTTCTTCAGTATATTCACATCCATGATATGCTGTGATAGATGAATGGGGGAGGGTGATCCCGATCCAGACAATTGGCCTTCTTCTTCTAAGGGTGGTAAAGAGTTTTCTGAAGTATCCAAGCAAGGTCATGCCATGGTTTTAACAACAACAAAAAAAAAAAGTTCATGCCATGGGTTTGAAGTTTGGGATTCATGTCATGAGGGGAATAAGTGCGCAGGCAGTCAATGCAAACACACCAATCTTGGACATCACAAAGGTCTTGTTCTTCTTCCCTACCATACAATTTCAATCTCTTTTTCTTCTTTCCTTTTGGTATTAAATGATGTCAAATTCTTCACCATTAGGTTGTTTTAAACTTCACTCATGCCTGGTTAAGTGTAAACTCAAATGAAATGAATTAAACAGTTCTCTCATTGGTGGCCTGATGTAGAAAAGTAGTTATAAGAGAAACCCATTGCAGAAAGTCAAAGGATGCTGTTGAGGCATGTTACAGGGCAGTGTCCTTAAGCAGTATTTAAACCCCTCAGGCAAATCACAAGTCCTTGCCGCAATACCCTAGCCACTCCCCTACCCTGCCCTGCCCTGCCCTGGCTTGCCTTATAAAGTCCCTTGAAATTATCTCCCACTTACAATGTGGAGTAAAATAAAGACCAAAGACAAATCCCAAACTACTAAAAAAAATTCATTTTTGAAACTGTGAAAGAAAAAGAATGGCTTTAAAGTTGAGACAAAATGTTTTGATTTCTGCAATTATTTGGACCTTCATTTGCATGTGTCCCTGTTGCGGAGGTCCTAATGAGGTGTTTGGTAAACAATTTAAGGCTCACGATATAGAACGTGGACAGAGTGCTTGTTCTTGGATGTCACAGTGTTTCATGCTTGTAATACCAATTCAGGAGCTGGAAAAGCCTTTCTCAGGTCACTATCAATATTACGCGGAATGGGGCATGGATTTCGGTAAAATTTGTTTGCGTCCAATTGATATGTCCCTGTGCTCATGGTCTTGATCAGCGTAAATGAAAATTTTCAAGGGATATAAATTACAGGACTGACTTCACAACAAAAGTTTCTGAAACTATTGGGAAGAAAAAAAACTTTTTACAACTAAAGGTTATAGGCCCATAAAAGTTCTAATTGGTGACTAATATTGATTTGCTAATGCTGGCATGGTAGGAGCCAGTGGTTTGCAGGGGAAGTCATGGCCTGACTTAGATATGCTACTACTGGGGTGGCTTGCTGATCCAGGTGACACTTAGGTAGAAAGCTTTAGCTTATAACTTCTGAAATTTGCAATCACTCACAATTAGCAAAAAGACGAACAAAAAGAGAAGTGGTAAGAATCAAAATAAACACATACATAAACAGATTTAAGTGGCTTGGCCTTTTAACTTATGTCCATGAGGCAAAATTCATTTTCTTCTTTGTTATGAGAAGAACAGAGATTGGACAAGCAAACAGCTCATGTTTCAGGGAAAAACAATAGCACTGAACTCTTTTACCTCCATCTCCCTTGCTTTCTCAATAATGTTAAAACAGACTTTTTGAGACTAGTCTGATATGCCTAATTATTTATATTTTTTCCCTAAACACTCCACAATTGGATTTGAACACTCTCCATTGGATAGGATAAAAGATACATTTCGACGAGTTCTCATTGAATGCTGCTTTGTTGAGTCAGATGAACCATCTTCCCTTGTTAAAGAAGATGAAAAAATGGCATATAACCACAAAATGTAAACAAAGCGTATAACCACAAAATGTAAACAAATGACATAATCAATTGAATCTTAAGGGAAACTCTCTCCTCAATTTTTTTTTTTTTTTCAGAAACAAAGTTCTGGCCAAGATCTGCTTTTCTATATGTGCATATCCCTATACAAGACAAGAGACTAATGGTCCATGACCATAGAACAAAATTATTACTGCTTGCCTGGTTATAATCTCTTGAACCAGGCAAATGTCTACAAAAGAACTCCCTTCATATTTAGGTTTAGCTTGAAGATTTTCATATATGAGTTTTCAAGGGCAGATATCTTGATGAAGTAAAAGCTAAAATTCAATTAATATGGATATTTTTGTATACTAGGTGTCAAAGAAGGGCCACATAGACTATCTAATCTCAGTCCAGATGAGCAAAGAACTCAGGTATGTGGGTGCGATCTGTGATGACTTAATTCCCTGACATCCTTTCATGTCATGGGTGATCTATAGAGTTCAATTTTTCTTACTGAGAAGTGACAAAATTTTCTTAGGTGCAGGTGACTTTATGATCTATGGCCAAATCGATCACCTCTCATGTTTGGGGGTGATGCAAGGCAAATTGATATGAGCGTATACAATCTCATCACAAATCCTGTATTGCTGAAAATAAATTCTTTGAGCACAAACAACATGGAGGTACGTACACTATCCACCTTTTGATCATATTAGTCATTTCAAAAAGAATTTAGAAGGAAATTTACAATGGAATAATTATGTGTTGTAATTTCAGTTTCCTTACATCTCTGGCACAAATGTTTTAAGTGGCAAAAGGGTTCTCACCAAGCAATCTATAAGTTTGAAGTATGAACCCATATTGGAAACAGGTGTTTCAGTTCCTACTAGCTGCATGGATCAAAATTCTAAAGGTTAGGTTGTTGAAGCTCTTAGCTAACACCTTGAATAGATCTATTGGAAGGATTTCTTGGGAAAGAAGCAAAAAAAAGCCTGATATTTGCTTCTATAAGAAGAAGGTTCTCTTGACATCTTATGGAAGGTTTCTACTTTAATTCATTTTTATATTTAATTGGTAACATCACTGTCAGTATTGCTTCTTATACTTGTTTGAATGTTTTCTGTGTGATGATGAAGAGATGAAGAGAAAATCAACAAACAGAAATAAGAAGGTCCAACTATCAAAAACAAATGCACCGGATTTTTTCTTGGATGCTTCTCTAAACCAGATTACTCATGAAGAGTCAAAGAACTTCTCAATATCCCCTTGCAGATAGGGTGCTAACTAGGGGTGTAAGTTTAGCCCTGATGATCCAAACCCGCCCTGAGTCTGAACCTTGTCTAACCCAACTATGAAAGCCAACCTGACCCAACCTTGTGTGGGGTTGGGCCGAGCCTAGGTTGAGGCATAGAAAACCTAGCCTGACCTTAACCCGCCCTGAGTTTGACCTTAATTATTATTGTGCTTTGTAGAATGCAGGTGCCTCTTCTAACCAAGGGAGTTTCTTCTTGTTGTCATTGAGTTTCTTGTATAACAAGAATATGATAGAGACCAGTATAGCCAAAAGAGAAATCACAAAGCCAAAGGAAAAACCCATTTGTAGAGCCATGAATTAAGGAATGAGGAGAGGTGGGGGCTTGTAGTACTTGAATTTCTTGGTGTTTATATATTGAAAATTAAGCATTATTATAGATCAAGATGAAATTCTAACAACAGTGAGTGATTGGATGTCTTGATATGTTGACTTTTGATGGAGGGGATTAAAAAAATGGTCACATGAAAAAATAGGGGCACATGGAATCTCCATGAAAGAATGATAAAATATCATGTTCAGTATAGTTTAATGGAGGAATTCATTTTAGTTTTAATTAAAAAATCGGATTTCAATTCATATCAGGAATTGAAATCGGAATTAAATCGTACTTATTAAAATGTGATTCCACTACGAAGACCAATTAGGGTCAACCCGACCCAACCCTGCCCAACCCTGAGCCCAGTAGGGTTGGGCCTGAGCATGAACTCGACAGGGTTGGGTTAGGGTTGTGTTGAGTTTTGGGACCTAGGGTTGGGTTAGGATTTTAAGAAACCCGGCTCAACCCGGCCCTATTTCACCCCTAGTGCTAACCAGGTGTCTGTTCTATACAAGATGGCAGACTTTTCCTTTGTACCAACCCTTTTTGGATGTTATTTATAGAAGTCTAAAAGCTATATATGGTCTTTTTTTTTTAGATAGTTTGCCAAAGTACATCAATAGTCGTCTTGCACAATTCTACACGCATTGCTTCAAGATTAATGTGAAAGAACTATATAATTAGCTGACTACAATAGAACTCCTGTCATTGTGGAAGGGCTAAATTAAGATAATTTGGGGACTGATATTTGAAGCATAATGACTATTTATAAAATAAAGTATCTTGAGGAATGTGAAAGTACATGATGCATAAAGGTTATGAAATCATGAACCCCTAGATGAGTACTAGAAAACATTTAAAATTTCTCAGCTTTTATTGTTAAACAGCCACAATGGAAAAGGGCAGGGCATACTTGTAGGAAAAGGTTTAAAAGCAGAAGCAAGAAATTAATAGGAAAAAAAAACATGAGTATTCATCCTTGGAAACTAATTTTGATCTCTACATTCTTCAATCACTAAACACAGCTAAAAGCCTGTTAACACTGCTTCTATTGTCCCCATTAAAACTAGATGAACCTATGATTTCTTGGCTAATTATTAAGGTATTGATTCTATAGGAGAGGTATATCTTTCCTTCTTCAACCAAAGGCTTTTGATTTCACCTTATTTAAACACAAATTGTATGTCAATTTCGTATAAAATTAGTAACTATATTTTTTTTTTTTTTTTTTTTTGCCTTTTCATTTAACCTGATTTAAGTTAATATGACACCTAATGTCTGAAAAATATTTTCATAATTTTATGCAAAAACTTAAGGAATCCACACTAAACTATCTCAGTTTTATATATACGAAAATGTTAAGGTCATAAACATCATCTGGCCAAGTAGTTGGTAAATGAATATAAATCATATTATTCAACCCCTAGTTTTTTTTTTTTTTTTTATGAGTTTTACGTGTTTCAATGTCATAAAATCCAATATGGCATATTGGCATTAGAAATGTGACTAGCATCATCACATGTTATATAACCCTAACAAAACATTTATATCTATAAATTGATATTATTTCTTTTATTCGTATGGCATGGGATGTGATATCTCCATATTCTGACACGGCATATATAGGATCCACTTACCCTATCGCTAGTTTTTTTTTTTTTTTTTTTTAATTTAAAGATAGAAACAAGCAATTAACTACAAAGCAAATCCACCTAGGGTGTTCAATTAGTCTAAAGACGTTGTGTGTTAATAGGCATCCCTAGCTCGAGTCTCCATGCAATTGATTTGTTACAAGGGTTAGGTGTGGCTATGTGTAACCGAGGTCTAGTACCCCTGGACCTGAATTGTAAAACCGGGCAGGTTCACCACTCACGTAGTGTTTGGGATAAGGGACCATAACAGGTTAATCCAACCAAGCCTCAGCACTACATGTTGCTTCTTTATTGATGCTGCAATTCCTTGAGCAAGGCTCCTGGCTTCTGCTTGGGCCTTGTCACCTAACCAACCAATGCCAAAACCAATTAAATTGTCAAAAGCAGCGGCTAACTAAACCACTAGAGGATATTGTACCATACATCATGTATATCCAAGGAAAGAAAGAGGAAAATTCAGACTGTTATGACAATCTAGACCAGGATCAAGAGACAAATCCTTTATCCAGCTAGGAATATTCACTAACACACCCAAATGACTCATCATCAAATTGTGATGAGGGCCTTCTTGTTGCTGCGAGAAATCTGCCATAGCAAATGAATATGGCCTCTAAAAGCCAACCAAATCAATTCCCTCCACAAGATCATGCATGAAGCTGTTCTCTTTTCCTTCAATGTATCTCATCCTCAGCCAAGTAATCTTTTTATGTAATGCCTAGACTCCCAAGAGTTCCAATGGCATACTTTGATCTGTTAACTTAAATATTCTCTCTACTTTTCTTAAAAGGACTCCATCTGAGTCCCCTACTAAAATCAAATCTAAAGAGAAAAAGAATCCCCTAGCCAAAATCTGTCTTGAATATGTTTTGATTTGGGCCAGATATCCGGGCCCAAGCTCATCCCAACTAAAATATTGACTTACAACCAGGTAATATTATGATTCCAATTTCCTCAGCCTAAAAGATACCTCTAACAGTACTATTCACACAAAGTTTCAAACCACCTTTTCACAAGAAAAAAAAAAAAAAAAACCCACCTCACCCACAAATAATGTATAGTGATGGGCCCAATACGAAAGCTAAAAAGGAAGCATAATTTCCAAAGGCATACCTCACCCAACAAAAAAAATCAAAGGCCAACCCTCTTTCCATGGTGGAGCAACTTTAGAAAACAATACACATCGACGGGCTCAATACAGAAGACTTTAGAAAACAGAAATTTCCAAGATGCACACCTCACCGACATAGAAAGACCAAGTCTCCTTTCCATACTTGATAGTGTGGTTTTAAAATCCAATCAGATCAGTCAGGATCGTTCAGATTAGATTGGTTTTGGCTGAGATTGATTCTCAATCGTGGTCAGTTTAATTCGATCTCGAATGATATCATTTCAATCCGAATTGATATCAATTTGAGACCAGAAAGCTACAAAAATCCTAATTTCCAAAAGCATACTGCGATTTCCTGAGAAGCACGTGGAAGCTGCCTAATACTTTCCTTTCATTTTATTATCAACTCGGAAACCAAGAAATTTACTAGCTGGGTAGTTGAGTGGTGGAATTCTTGGATGTCACATGTTTCATGCTTGTGAATATCAATTCAAGTGCTGGAAAAGCCTTTTTGGAAAAGCTTATTGATCCAGGTGAATGAAAGTAGAAAACTTTGGCTTATAACTAATAATATTGTTAAGCACTCACGATTAGTGAAATCCAAACCAAAAAGAGAAGTGGGAAGAATCAAAGTAACCTGGAACACACCACAGTGGTTGGATTTGAAAACTATCCAGTGGATAGGATAAAAGATTCCTTTTCGACATCTTTTTTTTTTTTTGGAATATTGCTCTGCTGAGTGAGATGAACATCTTTCCTGTGAACAAGATGAGGATCATATAAGCTCTGCTGAGTGATATTCATTTTCCACATTTTGTGCATATAACCAAAAAGTGAAAACAAAGGACAATCAAATTGAATGACAAGGAAAACTCTCTTTCTCACTCTTCTGTTTTCAGAAAAATAGGCTCCGTTTGGTATCGTTCTAAAAAAACATTTTTAGAGTTTTTTCGTTCTATTGGAACGAAAAAAACAGAATCTTCTGTTTGGTGCACATATGGTCTGTTTCTGTTTTTTTGGAATAAAAAGTGAAAAAAAAAAAAAACTGAAAAAAGGAGATTGGACAGAACTCCATTTTGGAGTTCCATCTTCCCAGTTTCGTTCCATTTTACCAAAAAAAAAATATCGAACCTGATAAAAATCTGAAATTTGAAACACCATTTTTTCATTTTAAAACTGCATTTTGACACAGAAATTGAAATTTTCGTTTTTGACATGAAACGGCGTTTCTAAAACAGAAACGATACCAAACGGGCTCATAGTTCTGGCCAAGGTCAACTTTGTTATGTGACTGGATAGCAAGGATCAGCTCCCCCCACAAAAACATTTTTCCCACAAAGAAAATGAAAATTATTCCACATTCTCTCTTACCACCACAAAGTTCTACCTCTTCATATCCTAGCTCGTCCTTCTAAGATCAAAACTAACTTAATTATTGTCTCCTCAAACAATACTATCCACACAAAGTCTCAAATTAACAACTTGCTTCAACGTTTCAAATAAGTTTAGCCATTAGACCTATCACAGAAGACTATAGGGTTTAAAAACCATTATTTTCCAAGAAGCACATCTCCCCGACCTACAAAGAAGAAGTCTCCTTCTCATACTTGATATGGTTTTAGAAATCAGATTGGATTGGTCAAGACTGCTCAGATTAGATTCTTATCCCTATATGGACAAAAACAATAATTTCCAAAAGCATACGTCACAGACGACTGACTTAAAATGGCGTAGTCTCCTTTACTTTATATATGATTCTAAATTTCCTAAGCTTAAAAGATACCTCAAATAATACCATCCACATAAAGTTTCAGACAACTTCACCCATAATGTATAGTGATAGGCCCAATATAAAAGCTAAAAAGGAATAATCATAATTTCCAAAGGCATACCCCACCCAACTAAAAAAGCCGAGTCTCCTTTTGCATGGTGGAGCAACAATTGCTTCAACGGTTCAAAGAAGTTTATCCTCCGATGGGTCCAATCATGGTTTCAAGTATTGGTTTGAGATCGGTCATATTGATTGTATCGGATTGATATTGGCTGAGACCGATCTCCGATCCCTAACTAGATGGATTATCTGTATCATTTCAGAATAAAATAATAAAAAAATAATACTTTAAAAAATAAAAATAAAGACAAAATCAATCGATATCCAATACCAATATCATCCCCTAAATCCTTGGACCCAATTCAAAAGACTCTAGAACGACCGAGTTCCACAATGGAGCAATGCACTTCCATATATTATGATTTCCTGAGAAGCACGCGGAAGCTGTCAAGTACTTTCCTTTTCTCTTAGTTATCAACTTGGAAACCAAGAAAGCTATTAAAATCTTAGTGCATGTTCCAACTTTTTCAAAAGAGTACCAAGTGGAGAGTAGATACAATTATTATTATTATTTATTATTGAGGGAATAAAAATTAGACATAGCAACTCAGAAAGTCAGTCAGCAGAGTCAGTACTTGTTTATTTAAACTGTGATTTCGTAAGAGGCAATTGATCAGTTTGGGTGAATTGGTAGAGAGTTTCTTGAGAGGGAAAAAAAAAGAAAAAAAAGAGCTCTTTGAACATCATCTGATCTTGTCTGCAATTACAACTTCCAACTTCATGGCGGCACTAGATTCGGCTTCCTCCTCCTCCTCCTCCTCCTCCTCTGTTGCCTCCACAGTTGGATCTTCCAGTTACGATGTGTTTCTCAGCTTCAGGGGTGAAGATACTCGCTATAACTTCATTTGTTTCCTTTACAAAGCTCTGAAAGATGCAGGAATTGATGTCTTTCTTGATAATGAAAACTTGTGGACTGGAGAAGTAATTGGCTCAACCCTCCTTAGAGCGATAAAGGGGTCAAAAATCTTGATCCCTGTCTTCTCTAAAGGTTATGCACATAGCAAATGGTGCTTGCAGGAACTTGCTCAGATATTTCAGTGCCACAAATCCAATGGTCAAATTGTCTTGCCCATATTCTTTCACGTTGACCCATCACATGTTCGGAACCAGACCGAAAGTTTTGAAGAAGCGTTTAGGAAGCACGAGGAGATTTTCGAGGCCGATATAGTAATGAGTTGGAGGGAAGCTTTGAGAGAGGTCGGGAATTTGAAGGGAGAAGTTCTCAAAGAAACTATGTAAGTCTAAAGCCCACAATTTTTGCCTTTTTCTCAAAACTTAATTAAACGATTATCTATATATTTCATTTTGTTAGACCATCAT